>NC_091981.1:272260257-272410257 GCF_044704955.1 Pristiophorus japonicus | reverse complement strand
GAAAATTGAGTAGGGTTATTTTTTATTTATGCATTCATGGGATGTGGGCGTCACTGTCAAGGCCGGTATTTATTGCCCAGCCCTAATTGCCCTCGAGAAGGTGGTGGTGAGCCACATTCTTGAACTGCTGTTCTTTGTAGGTTTGGTACAACTGAGTGGCTTGCTGAGCCATTTCAGAGAGCAATTAAGAGTCAACCACATTGCTGTGGGTCTGGAGTCACATTTCAGCCAAACCAGGTTAGGATGGCAGATTTCCTTCCTTAAAGGGACATTAGTGAAACAGATGTTTTTTCAGACAATCCAGTAGTTTCACGATCACCAGATTAAGTTAATTAACTGAATTTAAATTCCCCAGCTGCCGTGGTGGGATTTGAGCTCATGTTTCCAGATCATTAGTCCAGGCATCTGAATTACTGGTCCAGTAGCATAACTACTGTGCTACCGTTGCCTGTAGAGGTAAACAAAGGAGATTGAAGTCAGCAGAGTGGAGAGCGCACACTGGTATGTAAAAGGGTAACTATGGGGGTGGAAATCTGTCATCTGCGAATTTTGCATGGAGCACGTCCCAACCAGGAGACCGAGACTCACCTGAAACTGGGCTTCGGGCCTCAACCCAACTTTGCTTGATTTTAGTGCTCCTGTCACTGTGATACTTTTACAGAAACCACTAACAACACCGAGGTTTTAATAACAAAAGGTCATGTGGCAAAGTCAAGATAGCTCCTGAACAGAAACTGTCATCATGTGACTTTACCACATGACCTTTTATTATTAAAACCTCAGTAGTTGCATTACACCACTAGCCCACTAGGTGGAGCTCTATCACAGTTAAGCCTCCACATGCAGCTCGCCCATTTTGCCGGCATGGATGTGGGGCTGCTTGCCTCGCGTATATCCCACCACGGTGTGGGGGGGGGGGGGTTAGCGGCATCAGGGGAGAGCCAATAATGTGAAGCCAGGGGAGCCTTCCTCCTCCTCCTGGATCCACAGCAACATTTTTTTCAAAAAGAAATGTTAAGAAAACAGACCTATTGTAAGCAGCCACTGAAGAATCCTGAGTGAGGCAGGCCCAATCTTTGCCCCGCCCATCACAGACTAATTTCTGTAAGGAGAGGGGGAGGGGCTAAAATAGCCATTGGACCCCTCACTTACGTATGCAATAGACCTAATGCCCGCTTTAGGCGGCCGCCATTGTGGTTTGAAGAATGACTCGCTCCAGTTTTGGGTCGGGCATCTTTCTGCCGTCCTTGGGGCGTTGCATGTTGGTCCCATTTGTTGCAATGGACACAGCAAGGTCCAATTTCTACCCTATGTGTCTTGTCTTGAGTGGTGTCATTGTGCCCGAATCTTACCAGCACGCACTTTCCACAATGTCATAGCATCATCATCATCATCATCATCATCATTGGCAGTCCCTCGAAATCGAGGAAGACTTGCTTCCACTCTAAAAGTGAGTTCTCAGGTGACGGTACAGTCCATAAGGAAATTACAGTCTCAGTCACAGGTGGGACAGTCAGTGGTTGAAGGAAAGGGGGGTGGGGAGCCTGGTTTGCCGCACGTTCCTTCTGCTGCCTGCGCTTGTTTTCTGCATGTTCTCGGCGACGAGACTCAAGGTGCTCAGCGCCCTCCCGGATGCTCTTCCTCCACTTAGGGCGGTGTTTGGCCAGGGACTTCCAGGTGTCGGTGGGGATGTTGCACTTAATCAAGGAGGCTTTGAGGGCATCCTTGAAACATTTCCTCTGCCCACCAGAGGCTCGCCTGCCGTGTAGGAGTTCCGAATAGAGCGCTTGCTTTGGGAGTCTCGTGTCGGGCATGCGGACAATATGGCCCGCCCAACAGAGCTGGTCGAGTGTGGTCAGTGCTTGGATGCTGGGGTTGTTGGCCTGATCAAGAACACTGATGTTGGTGTGTCTATCCTCCCGGGGGATTTGCAGGATCCATTTGCAGAATGCCATAGCACTAATTTGCTGGCACTGCTACAAATTCCATCAGCACAAATCCTTGATGCTAATCTTCCAATTTCCAATGAATGCAAACTAGACTCAAACTTTGAAACAACTGTCACAGCAGCAACGCCGAAGGAGTGAAGTTGGTCTGTATTTTCGGTCTGTATAATGGTGAGAGACAGGGGAGTTGTGGAGGACCAAAGGCAGGTCGGCGCCCCTGTACACAAACCACGAGAAGTTCACGCACAGGTGCAAAAAGGCTAATGGAATGATGGCCTTTTTCTCAAAAGTGAGGAAGTGATGCTTCAGGTGTACAGAGCCTTGGTCAGACAAAATTATAGGATCATAGAATAGTACAGCACAGAAGGAGGCCATTCGGCCCATCGAGTCTGCGCCGGTACTTTCGAAGAGCAGTCCAGTTAGTCCCGCAACCCCTGTTCATTTCTCATATCTTTGCAAGTTTTTCAAGTATTTATCAAATTCCCTTTTCAAGGCTGCTATTGAATCTGTACCCACCACCCTATCAGGCAGTGCATTCCAAATCCTAACCACTCGTTGCCTCAAAATGTTTTTCCTCATGTCGCCTCTGGTTCTTTAACCAATCACCTTAAATCTGTGCCCTCTCATCATCGACCCTTTAGCCATTGAAAACAGCTTCTCCTAATTTACTTTATCTAACCTGGAGTACAACAGTGTTCAGTTTTGCGCACCGAATGTCAGAAAAGATCTATTGGCCGTGGAAGGGGTACAGTGCAGATCCACCAAAATTACACAAGGATTCAGTAATGAGGACATCTTGCATAAACGTCGCACGTATTCCTTGAGTTTGGAAGGTTGAGGGGTACTCTATCAAACTGTTTAAAATAATTAAGGTACTTGATAAGGTAGATACAGGCAAACTATTTTCTCTTGTGGGGGAATCTTAAAATTAGAGCTAAGCCATTCAGGAGTGAAATCAGGAAGCACTTTATCACATGAAAGAGTAGTGGAAATCTGGAACTCGCTCTCCAAAAGTCTGAATTTGCTCAATTGAAATTTGATGAGCCATGGGATGAGGAAACGGGCTTTGTGGAAGGAGGAGAGGTCAAATAGGGCAGAATGACCACAGCCATTGCGCACACCACATGCTCGCCAGAGACTCCGCCGTTGAGTGGGGCCAGCGGCCGGAGGGGGAGGCCAGAACGTCAATGGTGGAATGAAAGCCAGTAAGTCGCCGGAGAGTTGAAGGCCACGATATCGACGGTGGAGTGAAGGCCCGAACGTCGCCGGAGGGAAGGCTCACGCGTGAAGTAGGCCCAAACCTGTAGTTGAAGCTGGTCAGAGGCTCACCGCCGTTGAGATCGCCGGGAGTCGGTTGGAGCACCTGAGTAGGCCAGTGGGGAGCGAGAAGCGAGGGTCCAGTTGGAGGGCCCTTGATAGCAGGGAGGTCGATCTGGAAGGTAAGTCGAGATTGAGGAGTGGGGGATGGACAGTGGGCTCTTGCAGCATGGGTTTTAGGGGTCGGGAAAATATTTTGGGGTCGAAGTTAGGGCCAGAGATGTCTTAGACAGTGGGAGGGGTGAAGGTTGAGGGGGAGAGAGGTGAAGGATGGCAGCAGATGGCCAGAGGAAGGTTTGTTTGGGGAGAGCTCCCTAGGGAGCCATCTAGATAAGAGAAGACTTAGATTTGGAGGAGTTTCCATGAATTTAACAATCAAGAGCTCTAAATAAGTGAACTTGACAGTATCGATGCCTGAGGACAAAAAGGCTATTTTCTTGACATCGCACTGAGGGCCAGAGTGACCTCTAAATTGGTTAAGTCATGTTACAAAAACAGTAAAGCGATAGAGTTGAAGGATCCCTTCACCGTCATGACCAGTTTGTGTTAGTGTTGAGGTGAGAAATGTGGCTGGTGCAGTCTGCTGGACAAATTACTTGATCCCTCTGAACCATCAGCCATGGTTTATAGATTCGCTGCTTGCTGTCTTTTCACTTGCACTGTTGTCTCGGTTAAAATATCTGATGACTGTGGGTCTGTAATTAGTGAGGGAATTCTCAGCAGTAATTGCTATCCTGCTGGAAACAAAATTCTATTCCTTTAAATGAAGCTGGTTTCTTTTAGTTACAGATGTTTAACCTCAAACAGTTTCATAATTGAAATCATTGTGAGTCATTACCCAGTTGGTGCTTCTCCTCGTATTTTGACTATGAATTGGCTCAATCAAGGGGAGGCATGAACCTAATGTTATAATTATGTGTGGATTGTACAACATAAATTCTTAGGTGCCCTTGTTATCCTTATTTCTTTTACTGGTGGGATCGGTTCACGTGTCTGTAATTCGGTCACAACCAAAATATCCCCTGCAGCTTCCGGACCTCAGGCCGGGCTTTTGCCAATCTATAAACACATAGAGGCCCTGAGTTTGCAGTCAGAGGCATGCCAGAAGAATACGCCTCCAAACCAGAAAACAAAAATCCGAACGTAGCTGGTGTCTCCCGGAGCTTTCGGGTCCTAGGCCTGCAGGCGTATGCCTCACAATTTGAAGGTAAAGATGGAAGCAGTAGCGGGACATTTGGAAAAGCATAACTCAATCAAGCAGAGTCAGCATGGTTTTATGAAAGGGAAATCGTGTTTGACAAATTTGCTGGAGTTCTTTGAGGATGTGAAGAGCAGGGTGGATAAGGGGAGGGTCAGTGGATGTGGTGTATTTGGATTTCCAGAAGGCATTTGATAAGGTGCCACATAAAAGGTTACTGCACAAGATAAAAGTTCACGGGGTTGGGGATAATATATCAGCACGGATAGCGGATAGGCTAATTAACAGAAAACAGAGAGTTGGGATAAATGGGTAATTTTCCAGTTGGCAAACAATAGCTAGTGAGGTGCCGCAGGGATCAGTGCTGGGGCCTCAACTATTTACAATCTATATTAATGACTTGGATGAAGGGACCGAGTGTAATGCAGCCAAGTTTGCGGATGATACAAAGATGGGAGGGAAAGCAAATTGTGAGGAGGACACAAAAAATCCGCAGAGGGATACAGACAGGCTAAGTGAGTGGGCAAAAATTTGGCAGATGGAGTATAATGTAGGAAAATGTGAGGTTATCCACTTTGGTAGAAAAAATAGAAAAGCAAATTTTAATTTAAATGGACAAAAATTGCAAAGTGTTGCAGTACAGAGGGATCTGGGGGTCCTTGTGCATGAAACACAAAAAGTTAGTATGCGGGTACAGCAAGTAATCAGGAAGGCAAATGGAATGTTGGCCTTTATTGCAAGGGGGATAGAGTATAAAAGCAGAGAAGTCCTGCTACAACTGTACAGGGTATTGATGAGACCACACCTAAAGTACTGCATACAGTTTTGGTCTCCGATATACTTGCATTGGAGGCTGTTCAGAGAAGATTCACTAGGTTGATTCCGGACATGAGGGGTTGACTTATGAGGAAAGGTTGAGTAGGTTGGGCCTCTACACATTGGAGTTCAGAAGAATGAGAGGTGATTTTATCGAAACATATAAGATAATGAGGGGGCTCCACAAGGTGGATGCAGAGAGGATGTTTCCACTCATAGGGGAAACTAAAATTAGGGGACATAGTCTCAGAATAAGGGGCTGCCCATTTAAAACTGAAATGAGGAGGAATTTTTCAGATGGTTGTAAATCTGTGGAATTCTCTGCCCCATAGAGCTGTGGAGGCTGGGTCATTGAATATATTTAAGGTGGAGATCAACAGATTTTTGAGCGATAAGGGAGTAAAGGGTTATGGGGAGCGGGCAGGGAAGTGGAGCTGAGTCCATGATCAGATCAGCCATTGTAAAGTCCTTACTCTACAGCATGAAACCACACGAGGCACATTCCGGGGACAAAGTCACTCTGTGACCTTAACTCTTTATTCACAGGACTCCAAAGACGATGACCCTGCATGGGACCTCCCTTTTGGATTGTTGTAAAAACCCAAGTGGTTGACAAATGCCCTTCAGGGAAGAGAGCTTCCCACTCCTGGCTTACAGTATTGCAACACCAGACAGCTTTGGGCGGGCGGTTTTGTGTGTGATATCTAATTTGCTTTTCTAGTCACTCTACGGCATTTTCTTCCCCATCCAACTCACCTAATGGCTCACATAACCTTCATATCTTGTCCGGGCCATGTGCGTATATATTGAGCCAAAATTATCTGTGGCATTTTGTGATTTATTTCCAAAGAATGTCTGATACCCTGAGATTTAAAAAAACTACAGGTTTCATAACTGAGATGCAGATTCAGATTGTTATTGATTACTTTTTCCATGGCAAAGACAGCAGGATTTATTGATGGGATGTTGATATAAACCGATTGATTTGTGGCTTAGAAGATGGAGTATTAGTGTTGACTAGTTCAGTGAATAAGATTAAATCTCCACGTTAATAAAAACAAGATTTATGCAACGGAGAACCACAAATCCAAAAACAGGAGACTGATTGGAGCAGCCAGTGCTTGCAATCTGTGCATTTTAAAATTAAGAACATGCTTGTTGAGCAATAGTTCTTCACCAATCAGCAAAATAGAAGTGTAATGTCTATACTTGGCCTGAATTCCCTTGAGTAGTGGAAAATTGAGCATTGATCTGATTGTGGTGCTTAAAATTATAAAAAGGGTTTGTTAGAATAGATACAGAGAAATGATTTCCTCAGGTTGGGGGAATACAGAACAGTGGCAGAGGGAGGGTGAACAGCCAGTTGTCGTGGTGCATATAGGTACCAACGATATAGGTAAAAAACAGGATGAGGTCCTATAAGCTGAATTTAGGGAGCTAGGAGTTAAATTAAAAAGTAGGACTTCAAAGGTAGTAATCTCAGGATTGCTACCAGTGTCATGTGCGAGTCAGAGTAGGAATTGCAGGATAGCTCAGATGAATACGTGGCTTGAGGAGTGGTGCAGAAGCGAGAGATTCAAATTCCTAGGACATTGGACCCGGTTCTGGGGGAGGTGGGACCAGTACAAATCAGACGGCCTGCACCTGGGCAGGACCGGAACCAATGTCCTAGGAGAATTGTTAGCTAGTGCTGTTGGGGAGGGGTTAAACTAATATGGCAGGGGGATGGGAACCTATGCAGGGAGACAGCGGGAACTAGAATGGGGGAAGGAGCAAAAGATAGAAAGAAGAAAAGGTAAAGTGGAGGGCAGAGAAACCTAAGGCAAAAATCAAAAAGGGCCACAATACAGCAAAAGTCTAAAGGGATAAAGTGTGTTAAATAGACAAGCCTGAAGGCTCTGTGCCTCAATGCGAGGAGTATTCGTAATAAGGTGGACGAATTAACTGCGCAGGCAGCTATTAACGAATATGATATAATTGGGATTACGGAGACATGACTCCAGGATAACCAAGGCTGGGAACTCAACATCCAGGGTATTCAACATTCAGGAAGGATAGACAGAAAGGAAAAGGAGGTGAGGTAGCGTTGCTGGTTAAAGAAGAAATTAACACAATAGTAAGGAAGGACATTAGTGTGGATGATGTGGAATCTGTATGGGTAGAACTGCGGAATACCAAAGGGCAGAAAACGCTAATGTGAGTTGTGTACAGACCACCAAACAGTAGTAGTGAGGTTGGGGACGCATCAAACAAGAAATTAGGGATGCGTGCAATAAAGGTGCAGCAGTTATCATGGATGACTTTAATCTACATATCGATTGGGCTAACCAAACTGGTATCAGTAAGGTGGAGGAGGATTTCCTGGAGTGTATTAGGGATGGTTTTCTAGACCAATATGTCGAGGAACCAACTAGAGGGCTGGCCATCCTAGACTGGGTTATATGTAACGAGAAAGGACTAATTAGCAATCTTGTGCGAGGCCCCTTGGGGAAAAGTGGCCATAATATGGTAGAATTCTTTATTAAGATGGAGAGTGACATATTTAATTCAGAGACTAGGGTCCTAAACTTAAGGAAAGATAACTTTGATGGTATGAGACGAATTGGCTAGAATAGACTGGCAAATGACCCTTAAAGGGTTGACGGTGGAAAGGCAATGACAAACATTTAAAGATCACATGGATGAACTTCAACAATTGTACATCCCTGTCTGGAGTAAAAATAAAATGGGGAAGGTGGCTCAACCGTGGCTAACAAGAGAAATTAGGGATAGTGTTAAATCCAAGGAATAAGCATATAAATTGGCCAGAAAAAGAGCAAACCTGATGACTGTGAGAAATTTAGAATTCAGCAGAGGAGGACAAAGGGTTTAATTAGGAGGGGGAAAATAGAATATGAGAGGAAGCTTGCTGGGAACATAAAAATTGACTGCAAAAGCTTCTATAGATATGTGAAGAGAAAAAGATTAGTGAAGACAAACATAGGTCCCTTGCAGTCAGAATCAGGTGAATTTATAAAAGCGAACAAAGAAATGGCAGACCAATTGAACAAATACTTTGGTTCTGTCTTCACGAAGGAAGACACAAATAACGTTCCGGAAATACTAGGGGACCGAGGGTCTAGTGAGAAGGAGGAACTGAAGGAAATCCTTATTAGTCAGGAAATTGTGTTAGGGAAATTGATGGGATTGAAGGCCGATAAATCCCCGGGGCCTGATAGTCTGCATCCCTGTGTACTTAAGGAAGTGGCCCTAGAAATAGTGGATGCATTGGTGAGCATTTTACAACAGTCTATCAACTCTGGATCAGTTCCTATGGACTGGAGGGTAGTTAATGTAACAGCACTTTTAAAAAAGGAGGGAGAGAGAAAACGGGGAATTATAGGTTAGCTTAACATCCGTAGTGGGGAAAATGTTGGAATCAATTATTAAAGATGAAATAGCAGCGCATTTGGAAAGCAATGACAGGATCAGTCCAAGTCAGCATGCATTTATGAAAGGGAAATCATGCTTGACAAATCTTCTAGAATTTTTTGAGGATGTAACTAGGAGAGTGGATAAGGGAGAACCAGTGGATGTGGTGTATTTGGACTTTCAAAAGGCTTTTGACAAGGTCCCACATGAGATTGGTGTGCAAAATTAAAGCACATGGTATTGGGGGTAATGTATTGACGCAGATAGAGAACTGGTTGGCAGACAGGAAGTAGAGAATCGGGATAAACGGGTCCTTTTCAGAATGGCAGGCAATGACTAGTGGAGTGCCGCAGAGCTCAGTGCTGGGACCCCAGCTATTTACAATACACATCAGTGATTTAGAAGAAGGAATTGAGAATAATTTCTGCTCCACTCGAGCCTCCTCCCGTCTTTCCTCATCTAAATCTATCCGCACAACCCTCTATTGCCTTCTCCCTCATATGCTTGTCTAGTCTCCTCTTAAATGCATCTATACTATTCGCTTCAACCGCTCCCTGTGGTAGCAAGTTCCACGTTCTCACCACTCTTTGAGTAAAGAAGTTTTTTCTGAATTCCCTATTGGATTTCTTGGTAACTATCTTATGTTGATGGCCTCTAGTTATGTTCTTCCCCACAAGTGGAAACACTCTCTCTGTATCCACTCTATCAAAACCTTTCATAATTTTAAAGACCTCTATTAGGTCACCCCTCAGCCTTCTTTTTTCAAGAGGAAAGAAATCCAGCCTGTTCATCCTTTCCTGATATGTATACCCTCACATTTCTGGTATCATCCTTGTAAATCTTCTCTGCAGCCTCTCCAGTGCCTCTATATCCGTTGTATAATACTGGGTCCAGTAACCGAGTGGTTATGATACTGGACCAGCAGACCAGAGGTTGGGAGTTGAAAAACCTACCATGGCAAGTTCATTCTGGTAATGTGACTGCAGTCTCAAAAAACATCGTTTTCTCTTAATGCCCTTTGGATAAATGCTGACTTTCTAGTGTTGCCCACATCGCATGAACGAATGTAATAAATTACCCTTGCTGGTGCTTTCCCCCAACCCCATCTGTTACTCTCCATTTGGTGCCATGGCTTCAAGCAGTCGCAAGGTTCTAATATATGACAAGAGCGGCAACTTGAATGTGCTTGAGTGTACGTGGGTTATACAACCTTGCGGGCCATCGAGAAACTGCATGTGAATGTGATTACTTGAAAGCTTTTCATTCTGATCTAAGTGATGCCAGTGTGGACGCATCATGGAATAGCACAAGATTCCTGTTGATACAAAGGGGTGGGTTTAGGCCAGAAGCCTAAGAGTGGGTTGCTATAACTTTTGAGGCTGCAATTATGATCATTCTACAGTGAAGTCTGCTTGCTTCTGAAGCCCTGAAGTACATTCCTAGTTCTTATCAGCGAAGTATTTATTTGTGTCCTATCAGAAGCTTGCAATTGTTGGAGCTTCCATTCCAGAATAGCTCAATGGTGCATTGACAAAGCATTAACTTTACCAGTCAGCATCTTGGAAAGGCAACGAGGCCAAAACTGCTCTGTCCTTCTGGTGCACTCCTGTCATAAGGCGCTGGAGGGGTTGAAGAACACATATGCTGGGAACCAGGCTTTCGCTGGAGTTTGCAATGGTCTTTATTGGAAGCAGGGCCTCCCCCCAGCCCAAACTCGACCACTGTCATGGATGGGCTGGGACATCCACCATGGGAGAGCCCTGGCCTAGGTGTAGATCGGAGGAACATCAGTCGCCGGTACAGCCAGTGACAAGAGACCCACGGGACCTGAGAATTGACAGACTGTGAAGCCCACGTGGAAGTGCCTAGCAATTTCAAATATATATATTTTAGTCCCCTTATAAAGGGAAATCCTGGTACTGTCACCAATAGGGCCTTGGCAACCTCTCCTGACCTCGTTCAACTCCACCGGCATTACTGGCCTCCAACGGCGGGCAAGGCTCGAGACGTACCCATAAAGATGGAGGTGTCCACTGGGCCTATTTAACTTAGGTGACCCCCACCCCCCCTCCTGCCACTGATCCCGAATGCTGTGGTAGAGTCAGCGCTAGAAGTTGCCAGTGAGTGCAATCACAATGTAATTACCAGGACCATGGTCTGAACATTTGCCATTACAATGTGATCTTTTACCTGTATTGACATGGGTCGCATTGGGTGACTACTTTAATATTGATGACCTCTGACCTTGTCTGACATAGACATTCTCATGTAATTCATCCTATTATCTAAATTGCTTAAGTTAAAGGTTGGCTGAACTGGATCCTGTGTTAGGTGCCAAGATTCTTCATATTAATTTCTCCCAACAGTTAAAATCTGTCATTTCCTTCAGCGTTAATGACAGCGGCAGTTTATTTATTTAAAGGGAAACCATCTTCCTGATTAAAAATAAATCTTTCGACAGGAGAGGTCAGCATCGATCTTGCCTTATTGATGTGCTTCAGCACTATTTAGATCATTGCGATGGGTTTGTGAAGAAATGGAAAAAAAGGGTCAGTCAAACACTCTTCTGAAGTATTTCCCTTTCATGAACAAAGTCACAAAAGTGATGCTTTCTAATCTGAGCGAGTGGTACACCGGGCAGTTTTCCAGTGGCCCAACACCAGCCCGCCTCACCCACAGCCTCCTTGGGCCCCACCTCTGCCCTAGAGAACGAACTGGAGTATCATCAGACAATTGGGATAACTGGACCTTCACATTGTCCGTACAGTACATACTGCCCAAATCTCACTCAATGCCCAAGGATCACATCACCTTTCTGAGGCGCTTAAGTTAATCATCATCATAGGCAGTCCCTCGAAATTGAGGAAGACTTGCTTCCACTCTAAAAGTGAGTTCTCAGGTGACTGAACAGTCCAATACGGGAATTACAGTCTCTGTCACACATGGGACAGACAGTCATTGGAGGAAAGAGTGGGTTGGTGGGACTGGTTTGCCGCACGCTCCTTCCGCTGCCTGGGCTTGTTTTCTGCATGCTCTAGGTGATGAGACTCGAGGTGCTCAGTACCCTCCCGGATGCTCTTCCTCCCCTTAGGGTGGTCTTTGGCCAGAGATTCCCAGGTGTTGGTGGGAATGTTGCATTTTATCAAGGAGGCTTTGAGGGTGTCCTTGAAACGTTTCCTCTGCTCACCTGGGGCTCGCTTGCCATGTAGGAGTCCCGAGTAGAGCGCTTGCTTTGGGAGTCTTGTGTCAGGCATGCGAACAATGTGGCCCGCCCAACGGGGCTAGTCGAGTGTGGTCAGTGCTTCGATGCTGGGGATGTTGGCCTGATCGAGGACGCTAATGTTGGTGTGTCTGTCCTCTCAGGGGATTTGCAGGATCGTGCGGAGACATGTGATTGTCAGTGTGTAAAGGCTTTGTCCGTTTGTAAGGTTCTCCGTTGTCCATTATTTTAGCAGAGGCCTTAACTAATGTTCCCGCTGTGTGCGGCCGCGCAGTAATCTCAAAGGTCCCGCGCAGGCCGCTCACTGGCTTTTACGTTGTCAATACTGCACATGTGCAGAAATTTAAAGGGACCGTGCATTAAAGGAAACAAATCGCGCAGAACAAAGCTCAGCTCACGGGAGCATTGGCCTTAACCCATTTTAAATAAAAGAGTTATCACCTCTGTCAAAACTGCTGACAAATACATTTTTACATGAAGGTGCCAAATGTTCATATGCTAATGCTCACACAGCATCATTTCAAGGACCGAGAGACTACGCTGATCCAAACCCACTCACAGCATGTATCCAACAAGAGCCACAATCCTCCCCCCCCCGCTCCCAGCAATGGATTCAAGTCCCTTTTTAACCTATAAACCATTAATACATAGCGCTACATAAATGTACAGAACTATATTAAATCCTGAATGTAAGTTACCTGGAATATGCTGGCAGTTGTATAAATTCATCATAGAATCTTACAGCAGAGAAGGTGGCCATTCGGCCCATCAGGCCTGTGCCGGCTAACGCCTAAATCTTAATCTGCCGATGGTATGAAAAGCAATAAGTTAAAAAAAACTTGGCAGAAAACGTATTTGAAGAAATCACAGATACGAAACATTTCAATTGATCAGGTTCTTCTTAAAATCAAGACAGGCCTGGTGAGTGCAATTAAAGACTTAGGCCTCACTTCCCAAAAGACTTTATGACACAAGCAGTTCGTTTTGATCCTTGCTGAGATGTTATTGTTTGTACGAACCATAATTTTAATTGTGGGGTTTGTTATTAAAACTCACCAGAGGGAACATTTGGCTCGTGTTTAATGCAGAAAGCGCTCAGTTGAACCAGTCCAGCCTCGTACTCTGTCATCCTGAGCAATCCCAGTTGACTCCATGTTTTCTCTCTCTCTCTGCCATACATCTGACCTGTTAACTTTCTTCTTTATCTTCTCAGGCCCAGGAGTCCCGAGAGTCACAGTTCACAGCACCAGTGATAGACACAGTAAGTAAGCAACAGTCACCTTGATCTCATGAGATTGCACTGGGCCAATGGGAACTCCTTAGCAAAATACCTCAATCGAGTCAAGCTGCCGACTTTATCTATGTGGCATCAATCAGTAGCCGTGTCCCCCTCACGTACACATACCCTTCCTTTCTTTGGACGCGCACAAAGATCCCTTCTGGCTCGAACGCTGGGTGGCTGAGAGCGCGCCGATGCGAATTAATCTGAAGATTTATCCCCTCAGGCACTCAATGTTGTCAGCAGCTTGTGGCAGAATTTAGCGCAGTTGGAAAAGAGCAGGAATGTATTACACTAAAGAGCTGTGCTGGCGGAGAATTCAGCAGCTAAATTGGTCTAGAAATCCCATCGAGGTCTGAAAAAGGGAAAAAAGATGCGCACTTACCTGTTGCTGCTGCGCCCGTTCAAACTTCCGAGCCTGAGTCCTCTCGTGACTGCATGTGGCAGCACGTGCACGTGGGGACGTGCGCAGACCGGGAGCTGGAGACACATGGCTCTGAGCAGCCAATCAGGTGTAGTATATTTTCATTCATAGTAATAGGAGTTCCCTAAGTCCGGAACTCCTTTTACTATGAATGAGAAACCCCACCAAACACCCAAAACCCAATAAAAAATAGAAAATACACTAGATATTTAAGATTCATTTAAATTAAAGTTCTTATTAAAAAATATATTTTCCCGACTTTTTAAAAAGTTTTTTTAATTATGTCTTAAAATAAACTTACCATAGTGGGGAAGGTTTTTAACAATAAAATGTGTTTCTATAACTTTATTTTAAAATGTTTTTGTGTATTTTTAAACATTTGCGCCTGTAAAAGTAGGCTATATGCCTGCTTTTTCAGGTGCAAGAATTTTGAGGACATTTGCAGGGCAAGATATGCGTAAATATTGGAAATCTTTCCCTGCAAGTGTCCTCGCTCCCGATCTGCGTGAAATCTGTCAAGCCAGAAACTTGACAGATCGAAAAAGCTGGTTTTCAGCACATGCGCATTGCGCGCTGAAAACCGGCTTTTCCGATGGCTTCCCGTGTCCGTAGAAACTTCGTATGGACCCGAGATATCGAAATTTCAGCCCCAATGACATCGCAGTCTCAACACGAACGGCTGAAGAAACAGTAAAATAACACTGGGGTCTCCCGTGACCTGACCCTTTCTGAATTTTCAGGAGTTGATACCAATTTATTTTCTCTGCTCATTCTGAAAGTGCCCCCATCATGCAAATTGGAATGTGGTAGTGAATTTAAATCGCCAAATTCAAAATGGAATTTAACCAGCACAGGAGATGAATGAGAGACAGCATGGTACCAAGGCATGGTGTGTTGAATAAGTCACACGATTTGTGTGTATCTCTTATTTTTTTCCCTACTTCCAATTTTCCCTTTCCTTTGCCCTTCTCCTCCCCTGAAGGTGCTGAATGATGCTGTGGCATTGGTTGATACCAGCCAACCGCCCTCCGGATAGCTCATCAAAGTGGCTGTCCTTTATGTGTGAAAGAATAATAACTTACATTTATATAGTGCCTTTCACGACCACCGGACCTCTCAAGCTAATGAAATACTTTTGGAGTGCAGTCACTGTTGTAATGTGGGAAACGCGGCAGCCAATTTGCGCACAGCAAGCCCCCACAAACAGCAATGTGATAATGACCAGATAATCTGCTTTTGTTATGTTGATTGAAGGATAAATATTGGCCAGGACACTGGGGATAACTCCCCTGCTCTTTTTCAAAATAGTGCTATGGGGTCTTCTACATCCGCACTGAGAGAGCAGGCAGGGCCTTGGTTTAACATCTCAAACGAATGAGGGCACCTCTGACAGTGCAGCACTCCCTCAGCACTGCACTGGAGTGTCAGCCTAGATTAACGTGCTCAACTGCTTGGAGTGGGACCTTGAACCCACAACCTTCTGACTCAGAGGCAAGTGTGCTAGCCACTGAGCCATAGATGACACTGAGGCTAAACACTGAGAGCTGGCAGGAGGATATGGGACTGTGGGGAGGAGAAGGTGAGGGGGCGAACTCCAAATCCAATTCTGTCCCCATCCAGCATTCGTATGCAGACACTTTCTGTCAACAGGTCACCTGGTAGCAGTCAGAAATGTGATCTCCGCCAGATTTTGTTTCCTCCCCAACCTAAAGGCATTGTGACCTGTTGCATTGCCTCTACTCCTACCATGGATAATATAAGTTAATTCAACACAGACCAGACATCAAATCTGGTACATTCACAGTCTGTATGCTTGGCACCACACTAGGTAATGCCTTCACTAATGAAGCTTCGTGCATTCCTGATGTTATTGGAGTTAGCCACAACTCAGTTGGTAATGCTCTCGCCTCTGAGCCACAAGGTTCATGACCCATTTCAGAGACTTGAGCACGCAATCTATGCTGATACTCCATTGCTGGGTTGGAGGTGTTGTTTTTCAGATGAAACGTTCAAGCGAGGCCCTGTCTGCCCTCTCAGGTGGATGTGAAAGATTCCATGGCACTATTTTGAAGAAGAGCAGGGGTGTTCACCCCAGTGTCCTAACCAATATTAGTCCCTCAAACAACATTCACTAAAAACGGATTATCGGGTCAATATCACATTGCTGTTTGTGGGAGCTTGCAGTGCGCAAATTGGCTGCCGTGTATCCTACATTACAACAGCGACTACACTTCAAAACGTAGCTCATTGCCTGTGAAGTCGTGAGGTCATGAAAGGCGCACGTTCTTTCTTGAAGATGTGCACCAACAGTTGCGATGACAGGATGTTGGGATTCAGATCCTATTTCTTCATTAGCACTTCTGTCTCAATACTAATTAGCACTTGATGGATGCCTTAATTTAAAAATTATATTAAATCTTTGGCAGCATAAATAAGGAATTGTGAGAAAGCTGTGAGTGTCCCTGTGAAAAGATATATCCGGCTCTTCTTAAAATAATTTCAGCCGGTTCTATTAATAATTGCTGCCGATCATACCCGCTGATCAAATTGTGCTGCTGAGTCAGAATGCCAGCAAGCGTGCCGACAATGCCACCATGGTATGGTAGCCGTTCCAGCTGTGCTACGGGACCCGGGGGCCTGGACTAATAATCCAGAGAACATGGCCGCAGTTTTCCGGGTTGTCAGCGGGTGGGATCAGTGGCGCGTCAGGTGGGAAAGTGTTATTGTTTACAGCACGCCTGTCCCAATGTCGGGTCTGTCAGCACTGAGCGGACCCAACAGGCAGCGGCGGACAACTCAATTAAACTCATTATAATGTACTTACCTTTCCCTAAACAGGCTTTTTTTTTTAACCTGACTTTTTAAACTTTAACTTCATGGTCACGGGAACCACGATGGCCAGGAGTTTGCTCACCCAGGCGGGTCCGGGGCGAGCGATGTCGGTGATGGGCCGCGGCCCCGTTGCTGGCTCCTTCCCGCTTCGGGCTGGAGTCAAAATTGGTGGGGTTGGGGGTGGGGGGGGACGGTATGGGGGCGGTGGGGTTGGTCAGGCTGCCAGCGGGGACCCGTGGAAATGGCTCACGGCAAGGCAAGTGTAGATTGGAGTGTACATAGGAATAGGAGGAGGCCATGAATTTACGTTGATAGGGCTTGTTCAGCCCGCCCAGCTCGTTTGCCGGCCCAGTTAGAGGAGGCGGGTCTGGTGACACCATTCACGACGCGTCGTCAGCCAGTTTCCTTAAAGCGACCACGGCCAACTTCCTTTTGACTCGGTGTTCTACAGGATTGAGCTGCTGCAAACACTGACAAACACTGCACAGAGGTGCACGGCTGCACCCAGGCTCTCCATGCTCATGGAGGGAGGCAGAGCATGCAGGGAGGTCCTCTTCCCTTCCGCTAAGCGGAGGAGAGGCCCCCAGGAGACCAACGCAGCCTGGTTGCACATTGCACAGAAGGGCAGAAGCAGGGATGTGGTCAGGAGGACCAGGCTGCAGTGGTGCAAATCTTTCAATGATCTCAGTAGATCACGAAACGTTACTGCAAAGCCACACTCAACCTCATCCTGCTGTGCCACTCATCACATCCCCATCACTCCACCTTCCCTACCCTACTCCTGCACATCCTTACTCACACCAACTTACTTTGCACCTCCACCAATCCCTCTCTCTCTGTCTCTAGCTACATTATCACATCCCCATCTCACTAGCCGCCCCTCACACTCACCCTCATCCTAGTGCAATCATACCAACTAACAACACACAAGGGGTGTTTTATCCACTGTTTATACGAATGGTCTGTCAGACCACGATCAGTGGTTCAGAAAGAACGCCCACCACCACCTGTTCACAGTAATAAGTGTCAGCCTTGCCCACGTACTGAGATTGAATTTTTAAAACTAAGCAAGTTGTGAAATTGTCCAAGACTTTATGCCTCTGCTCGGTTTCTATGAAAAATGCAATAAAACATTAATTGTAGCAATAATTCCAGTGACCTTTAGGTTGAAATCACGCTGTGCAATATTAGTTCTTAATACCTTCGTATGAAATTCTTCTGCTACATTAACCTCTGTTACAGTGGAGGAGTTTCATAGGACTGCGTGAAAATATTCATCGCTATTATTATTGCACGCACAATTTCGTCCATTTATTTTCAATGGGAACTGAATGATCTATTCATGAAAACATCTTTCTTTGCATTTGCCGTTAGGATTTGAGAGCATAGGCTGCATTTATTGCAAATCCCTAGTTGCCCCGGGAAGGAAATGGGCCTTTTTCTAAACTGTACTTTATGGGGATTGTTTATACAATGAAGTCAGATCAGGTAAGGGTACACAATCCCCTTCGCGGATGGATTTTAAGCCAAGCTGGCAGCGTTTATGGTCTTTTCTGTTTTCAATTCTTCTGGCCTCTGCTTACAAATTAGAGATTCATCGAATTCAATTTTACAACTTGTCATGGTGGGATTTGAACTCACGACTTCTAGGTTGCAAGTGTCACAACAAGTTCACAACCAGGACATCATTGAACTCACTGAAAATGCTTACGGGACAATTTTGACTCAGGTATTGGGGGAAGGGGTGCAGACCGAAGTGGGTGGCAAACTGTTGGGTCAGGTTAAAAACACACAGGCCTTATTTACTTGCCCCGACAATGAGCCCTGCCCGCCGGTGATGACCTCATTTGCATTCGCTTCGGGCTGTAGTCAAAATTGGTGGTGGGGGGGGGGGGAGGGAAGGTGGCGGGGGGAGGAGGGGGTGGGGTTGGTCAGGCTGCCACCGGGGACCCGTGGAAATGGCTCACGGCAAGGCAAGTGTAGATTGGAGCGTACATAGGAATAGGAGGAGGCCATTCCCGCGAGCCTGTTCCACCTTTCAATTTGACCGTGGTTGATCTGTAATCTTAACTCCATCTTCCCGCCTTGGTTCCACATAACCTTTAATCCCCTTGCCTAACAAAAATCTATCAATCTCAGTTTTGACATTTTCAGTTGACCCCGCCAGCCTCAGCAGCGTTTTGGGGGAGCGAGTTCCAGATTCCCACTGCCCTTTGTGTGAGGAAGTGCTTCCTAACATCACCCTTCAGTGGCCCGGCTCTAATTTTAAGGTTACGCCCCCTTGTTCTGGACTCCCAAGTCAAGTAAGGGCCGGCTGGAAATAATTTCTCCCTATCTACCCTTTCAAATCAAATCAATCGGCAAGTCCGCGGTGTGGGAGGGGAGGGAAGCCTGGGGCAGGGGAGACCCAAGGTGTCCATGTAGAGTCACGAGCACTCCTGCTCCTCCTGGCCTACAAGGAACCTTTAGAAAATATTTGTAAAATAACTTTCTTGGGCCTGGCTCTTTGCTGCCCCCAGTTTTCATTGGCGGGCTGGTGACCAGGCAAACTATAGTCCAGCCCATGGTTAAAATTGAGTGCGCGTCCCGATGATGTCAATGGGACGTGACACTGCCATTTAAGTTAGGACGTAGCTATTTGCACTCAAAAATGCTCTGATAGGCTCTCCATGATCACATGACCTGATTGCTGATTGGTCCCCTTGGGGGACAAGCCACACCCTGAAGTTTCTTTGGAATGAGTAATTAGAACCGCCCAGTCCAAGTTCTGAGTGACTTTGCAAAGTGTGATTCGAGCCATTCTGACTTCAGACTCCAGACAGGATAAAGTTCCCCCATCCCAGCACAAGTTCCTGACAACTGCAGCTCAAGTTCATGCCTCCCCCAGCCAAGGTTCCTTATCCCTTCGCCCCCCCCCAGGCCAAGTTCCTGCCCACTTCCCCAGCCCAAGTTCATGCCTCCCCCAACCCAAGTTCCTGACCTTACCCCTCCTGCTCCACCATAGATGGGGCATTGTATGTGGGTCATGGATTGTTAACAGGTTTATTGGGTATGAAGTAAATAGTAACAGTGTTGTGACGTCCGGATTCCATCCACTCCAATGATGTCCCTTGTCACACACACACCGAGCTTTCTGGAGAAATTAGATGTGGGTGTAAAGGGGGTTGGACGAACATGATCCATCTTCCCTGAGTTCCCTCTCTCCCCTCCGATTCACTCTCCCACCTCCCCTCTCTCTCCCCCAGCCTCTCTCTCCCTCCCCAGGCTCTCTTTCGCTCATCCCCCTCAGTCTCTCTCTTTCTCTCTCTCTCTCTCTCTCTCTCTCTCTCTCCCTCCCCAGTCCCTCTCTCTCTCCCCAGTCTTTCTCCCCCTCCCCAACCTCTCTCTCTCTCCCCAATCTCTCTCCCCCTCCCCAGTCTCTCTCTCTCTCTCTTTCTCTCTCCCCAGTCTCTCTTCCCCTCCCCAGTCTCTCTCTCTCTCTCCCCAGTCTCTCTTCCCCTCCCCAGTCTCTCTCTCTCTCTCTCCCCAGTCTCTCTCCCCCTCCCCAGTCTCTCTCTCTCTCTCTCTCCCCAGTCTCTCTTCCCCTGCCCAGTCTCTCTCTCTCTCTCCCCAGTCTCTCTCCTCCTACCCAGTCTCTCTCTCTTTCTCTCTCTCCAGTCTCTCTCCCCCGCCCCGTCACTCTCTCTCTCCCCACTCTCTCTCTCACTCCCCCAGTCTCTCTCGCTCTCTCCCCCCACCGCACCCCCAGTCTCTTTCTCCCCGCCCCCCAGTCTCTCCATGCCCCTCCCAGTCTCTCTCCCCAGTCTCTCTCTCCCTCCCCAGTTACTCTCTCTCCCCTGTATCTCTCCTTCCCCAGTCTTTTTCTCTCCCCCGCCATCTCTCCCCCCACCCCCCACAGTCTTTCTCTCACTCTCACTCCAGTCTTTCTCACTCTCCCTCAGTCTCTTTCCCTCCCCAGTATCTCTCTCTCCCTCCAGTCTCTTTCTCCCCAGCCAGTCTCTCTCTCTCTCTCTCCCCCAGTCTCTCTCTCTTTCTCTCCTCCCCCACCATCTCTCTCTCCCACCAGTCTCTCCCTCCCTCTCCCCCAGTCTCTCTCTCTCTCTCCCCAAGTTTCTCCCCCCATCTCTCTCTCCCCCTATCACTCTCTCTCTCCCCCCAGGGGATCTCTCCCCGCCACCTCCCATCTCTCTTTCCCCGCAGTTTCTCTTTCTCTCCCATTACCTCCGATGTTTTCTCTCCCACAGAAGGCCACGGAAATGTTCTAAATGATCCAAAAGCTGGAAGCAGCTCCACGTGGCTGTCTCTCTGTCTCGTGGCTACTTCCGACTTGCAGCTTCTTCGTACGTCGCACTGTGCATGCACATCTGAATCGAGGGCCAATGCTCAAAAAGGGGGCAGAGTCCAGTGCACGCATGTGCAGAAGGACACAAAAAGACCTATTGCAAATAGTCATTCTGTTTAATTTAGGCCCCATTCCTGAGAGGTGGCTGGCCTTCCTGTGCCTGAATTCAGGGAAATAAAAGTACATATTATCATGTATGTACATGCTGCTTGTAGCCACTAGATGGTGTCATTTTTGGAGGTCACTGAGCAGCACACACATAGTGTTGCTCTGGTGTAAAAGGTCAGCCATTTTGTGAGTCAGGCACTTTGGGCCGTGATAAAGCAGAGCAAAGGGTGTACCTTGTTCAGCTAAACAGTACTCAGTTTGAACCTTTATTGCATACATAACATTTGGCAATGAGAATACAAGAACCTTGTTCGGCAGAGTGGCACATGGCAGGGCCTATCCGGCTGCTTTCCCGAAACCTGTGGCTGCCCAAAGTCCACCAGCGGAAATGTATCCGACTTCTCCATGTTGGCATTGTGGGGGCAAAATGAGGATGATTGGATTTTTAGAGCGATTTGTGGAGGGAGAAGATTGGGCAGACTTTGTGAGCCGTTTGAACCAGTACTTCGTGGCCAACAAAATGATGGGGGTTGACGATGCAGATCAGCGCCGGGCCGTGTTCCTCACTGTGTGCGGTTCAAAGATCTACGGTCTGATAAAGAATCTACTCATGGCTAGTGATCCAACAGAGAAAACGTACAAGGAGTTGTGTATATTGGTACAGGAGCACCTCAAGCTAGATGACGGCATCATCATCTCGAGATACAGGTTTTATACACATGTTCGATCGGAGGGCCAGAGCGCACGGAATTTGTTGCTGACCTAAGACGTCTAGCGGGACCATGCAAGTTCGGGACGGGGTTGGCAGACATGCTGTGGGACCTCTTCATTATCGGTATCAACCACGAGGTGATCCTGCGCAACTTCTGACGATGGAGGAGTTGGATTTAAAAAGGGCCATCCAGATCGCTCAATCATGTATGATGACGGACAGGAGTTTAAAGCAAATATCGGTGAAGAACCGAACCTCGGCAAGTACTGTAAATGCGATTGATTCGGCGTTCGGCAGAGTGGCACATGGCAGGGCCTATCCGGCTGCTTTCCCGAAACCTGTGGCTGCCCAAAGTCCACCAGCGGGAATGTATCCGACTTCTCCGTGTTGGCATTGTGGGGGAAATCATCTGCACCAGCAGTGCTGATTTAAGCAATATAGTTGCAAAGGCTGTCTGAGAGTCGGGCATCTCCAGCGCAAGTGTCCGCAGATGAGTAAGCGAGCTGCAACACATCACGTGGAGGATGAGAGTCAGACTAGCGCGGATCTGGATATGCAATCCGAGATGCCAGAGGAGGAAGTGTATGGACTGTACTCTTTCATAACCAAGAGTAAATCAATTTTGATTAATGTGAAGTTTAACGAGATACCGGTATTGATGGAACTGGACATGGGGGCGAGTCAATTGATCATGAATGAGAGGGCATTTAATAAGTTGTGGGATACTAAGACTGTGAGGCCCAGGCTGAGCCCTGTTAACGCCAAGCTGCGCACGTACACCAAAAAACTGATAAAGGTGATTGGCAGTGCACAAATTAATGTGTCGTATAAAGGTGCGGTTCACGAGTTACCGCTGTGGATTGTTCCAGGCAATGGCCCAACGCTGCTCATCAGGAGCTGGTTGGAGAAAATCAGATGCGACTGAAATTACATAAAGGCGTTGTCGTTGGAGGAAGATACATGTGCCCAAGTATTGAGTAAGTTCCCCTTGCTGTTCGAACTGGGTATCGGCAATTTCATGGGAGCCAAGGTACAGATCCACATGGATTCAGATGTAAGACCCGTCCATCATAAAGCTCGGGCAGTGCCGTATATGATGAGGGAGAAGGTCAAAATTGAACTAGACAGACTCCAGCGTGAAGGGATCATATCACCGGTCGAATTTAATGAATGGGCCAGCCCCATTGTTCCTGTGCTGAAAAGTGATGGCACAGTCAGAATCTGTGGAGACTACAAGGCTACAATTAACAGGGTTTCGAAACAATATCAGTACCCATTACTGAAGGCTGATGACTTGTTTACAACATTAGCCAGAGGGAAGTCGTTCACAAAACTGGACTTGATGTCGACCTATATGATGCAGGAGTTGGTCGAAGAGACTGACGTGCATTAACACGCACAAAGGACTGCTAATTTACCACAGGTGCCCATTTGGAATTTGCTTGGTTGCAGCAATATTCCAGAGGAATATGGAAAGTCTAATGAAGTCCGTTCCAGAACTGTCGCGTTCCAAGATGACAGCCTGACCACCGGTCGTGACACCAAGGAACATCTGAACAATCTGGAAGAGGTTCTACTGTGTTTGGACAGAGTGGGACTTAGACTTAAACGCTTGAAGTGCGTCTTCATGGCACCAGAGGTCGAATTCCTCGGGAGTAAAATCGCCGCTGATGGCATCAGACCGACTGATGTGAAAACCAAAGCCATCAAGAATGCACCCAAGCTGCAGAATGTGACAGAGTTGCATTCGTTCCTGGGTCTACTCAACTACTTTGGTAACTTCCTACCTAAATTGAGCACCCACATGCTATTGCGAAAAGGGAACAACTGGGTATAGGGCGCATTGCAAGACAGAGCCTTCGAGATAGCCACCAATCTACTTTGCTCGAACAAGCTGCTGGTACATTATGACCCATGTAAACTGTTATGTATGGAGAAAGAGTCAGACTGATCACTGTGGGGAGCTCAAAGTAAAGTGTGACCTTAGTCTTTTATTGCAGGTCTCCAGAGTGCCTCTCCAACCTGTGAAGCCTCCTTAAATACCTGTGCTCCCAAGGAATTATGGGATCCCTTGGAACTCCAGGGGATGAGCCCTCTGGTGGCTGTACAGAGTAAATATAAGTTTACATATGTAACAGCACTCACCCCTGCCCCCCGCCCCCCCAAGTCAATACTGCAACTATTTACAATGTGAGTCGATCCGGGGCCCTTCTTCCCTGGTTGATTGTCTCGGTGTGAAAGCTGGTATTGTTGGATCATTTGTTGGGCCCTCGCTAGGCTGCTGTGCAGCTGGCCATGCTGGGCTGCCTGGTGTGTTAGGTCCTGCTGGGCTGCTGTGGATGATGGGTTCTGCTTCGTGGTCAACTGTGGTGCCGGTTGCCACTGGTGTGTATGTTGGGGGATCAAGAAAGGTAGGGTCCAAGGTGGGTTGCTCAGGATAGTCCGTGAATCTGAGTTTGATTTGGTCCAAGTGTTTCCGGTGAATGAGTCCATTTGAAAGTTTGACCCGAAATACCTGCTCCCCTCTTTGGCCACGACAGTGCTGGGAAGCCACTTGGGACCTTGCCAATAATTCAATACAAATACAGGATTATTGATTTCAATCTCGCGTGACACATTTGCGCTATCATGGTATGCACTTTGTTGAAGCCGCCTGCTCTCTACCTGTTTATGTCGATCAGGGTGAACTAATGAGAGCCTTGTCTTAAATGCTCTTTTCATGAGCAGTTCAGCAGGTGGGATCCCAGTGAGCGAGTGGGGTCTCGTGCGGTAGCGATAGGCGAGTCTGCAGTGAACCTTCGGTTACCCTCTTCAAGCCTGAACATTGGATGCTGGTTTAAACGGGGCAGATGTGACATGTTTGATCCCATTATGGGTCATGAATTCTTTGAACTCAGCACTGGTAAAACATGGTCCGTTGTCGCTCACCAGGACATCGAGTAGGCCGTGAGTGGCAAACATGGCCCGCAGGCTTTCAGTGGTGGCAGCGGACGTGCGAGCCAAGAATTCCACTTCAGGCGCCAGGAAAATGCACTTTGAGCATTTTAACCTGAGCCCCACGCATTTGAGTCGACTAAGTACCTCCTCCAGGTTCTGCAGATGCTCGACTGTGTTCCGACCTGTGACCAAGATGTCGTCCTGGAAGACCACAGTGTGCAGGACCGACTTCAGTAAGCTTTCCATGTTTCTCTGGAATATCGCCACCGCTGATTGAATTCCAAATGGACACCTGTTAGAAATAAAAAGACCTTTGTGCGTGTTGATGCAGTTGAGGCCCTTCGATGATTCCTCCAGTTCCTGCGTCATGTAGGCTGAAGTCAGATCCAGCTTCATGAACGTCTTTCGTCCCGCCAGCGTTGTAAAGAGGTTGTCGGCCTTTGGTAGTGGGTATTGGTCCTGCAGGGAGAAACGATTGATAGTTACTTTGTAATTGCCACAGATTCTGATGGTGCCGTCTCCCTTGAGGACAGGAACGATTGGGCTGGCCCACTCGTTGAACTCGATCGGTGAAATGATGCCCTCTCGTTGCAGCCGGTCTAACTCGATCTCTACCCTTTCTCTCATCATGTACGGTACTGCTCTCGCCTTGTGATGGATGGGTCGCACCCCCGGAATTAGGTGGATCTTCACCTTTTTCTCCTTGGAATTTCCCGATGCCTGGTTCGAACAGCAAAGGGAACTTGTTTAAGACCTGGCACACGAAGTGTCGTCAGCGGGCAATAGCGCTCGGATGTCGTCCCAGTTCCAGCTCCTGCCGAGCAGCGTGGGACCATCGCCCGGTACCACCCAGAGTGGTAGCTTGTGCACCGCTCCATCGTAGGAGACCTTTACAGTAGCACTGTCGATTATGGGAATCAGTTATTTTGTGTAAGTTCTTAGTTTCGTACGAATTGGAGTTAAGACCGGCCTTGTTGTACCACAATCTTTCGAAAGTCTTTTTGCCCATGATGGACTGGCTCGCGCCCGTGTCCAGCTTCATTGACACCGGGAGTCCATTTAGTTTAACATTCAGCATGATCAGGGGACAATTCATGGTGAATGTGTGCACCCCATGTACCTCTGCCTCCTCGGTCTGAGGCTCTGGTTCGTTGTGATCCTCCATGGATCTGTCCTCCTCTGCAACATGGTGGTTTGCAGGTTTAACATGATTAGCAGCTCGCTTACACATATGTTGGAGGTGTCCCATTGCTCCACAGCCCTTGCAAACATACCCTTTGAATCGGCTTGAATGGAAATGATGATCACCGCCGCAGCGCCAACAAGGTGTTAATGGCCTTGCATTCATCACCCTTGATGGTGGACTCGGAGACATCTGTAAATGTGCAACTGCAGGTATGTGTGACCTGCCCTGTACGTTGCAATTCAAAAACAACATCACTTTGTCCACAGTACTTGTAACAGCACTTATGTGCTGAAAGATTTGCTTTGTATTGTCACTGGTGGCAATGAACGCCTGGGCTATCGCGATGGCCTTACTCAAGGTTGGGGTCTCTACAGTCAAGAGTTTGCGAAGTATGGTTTCGTGGCCATTGCCATGTACGAAAAAGTCTCTGAGCATATGCTCCAAATGTCCTTCAAATTTGCAATGTCCTGCAAGGCGAATTAGCTCGGCGAAATAACTCGTCACTTCCTGGCCTTCAGACCTTTTGTAGATGTAGAACCGGTACCTCGCCATCAGAACGCTTTCCTTCGGGTTCAAATGCTCTCAGACCAGTGTGCACAAATCATCGTACGATCTCTCCGTGAGTTTCGCTGGAGTAAGCAGATTCTTCATGAGGGCATACATTGGTGCCCCGCAGACGGTGAGGAGGATCACCCTTTGTTTGGCAGCGTTCTCGTCCCGATCTAGCTCGTTGGCCACGAAGTATTGGTCGAGTCGTTCCACAAAAGTTCCCCAATCATCTCCCTCCGAGAATTTCTCCAGGATGCCCACTGTTCTCTGCATCTTTGGGTTCGCTATCTGTATCTCGTCGCCAGTTGTTATGTATGGAGAAAGAGTCAGACTGAACACTGTGAGCTCAAAGTAAAGTGTGACCGTAGTCCTTTATTGCAGGTTTCCAGAGTGGCTCTCCAACCCGTGAAGCCTCCTTAAATACCTGCGCTCCCAAGGGATTATAGGATCCCTTGGGACTCCAGGGGATGAGCCCTCTGGTGGCTGTACAGAGTAAATACAAGTTTACAAAATAACATAAACATTTAGTTTTGGCCTGTGATGCATCATATATGGAATTGGTTGCGTGTTACAACAAGCCAATGAGTCGGGGAAACTTCAACCTGTCGCAAATGCATCCAAAAGTTTGTCTAAAGCAGAAAGAGCCTACAGTCTGGTCGAAAAAGAATCTTTAGCGTGTGTGTACAGTGTTAAAATGATGCATCAATACCTGTTCGGTTTGAGGTTCGACTTAGAGACCGATCACAAACCGCTCATTTTGTTGTTTTCCGAGAGCAAAGGTATCAATACCAAAGCTTCATCCCACATCCAAAGGTGGGCACTGACATTATCTGTATCTGATTATGTCATTCGCCACAGACCTGGCACAGAGAATTGTTGAGAGCCGGTTGCCATTGCTGACACTGGTGGTGGAAACGCCACAACCAGCAGATTTAATGTTAATCATGGATACTTTTGAGAATGAAGGTACCCCTGTCACGGCTCAACAACTTAAGACCTGGACCAGCCAGGACTCGATATTATCGGTGTTAAAGGGTTGCATCCTCAAAGGGGATTGGTCTGCCATACCTAAGCAAATGTTCGAGGAGGCGCAAGGGCGAACTGTCTATTTAAGCAGTTTACACATTGTAGGGCAATCGAGTTGTAATGCCTAAGAAAGGGGGAGAGAAGTTTGTGACATGAGTTACACAGCAGACATCCTGGTATAGTGATGATGAAAGCCATCGCCAGGTCCCATGTATGGTGGCCAGGAATTGATTCTGAGCTGGAAGCATGCGTGCATCAGTACAACCCCTGCATGCAGCTCAGCAAAGCACCAGCGGAATCTTTTTTTTTTTAAATTGTAGCCAATCGTTCCAATTCTTTGTCAAATCACAAACGCCAGAGGTCACCTTGGGCCCATTCAAGGATCACTCTGCGCCAATGCTCTTAGCCAAAAGGCCTAGAGCCACTGCACCGTTCCTGGAAGTACTGCAATACCAGGTTCGTGCCATGGAGGTGGATGGGTCAGGTCCCCCACACACCTCCGTGGAGGTGGATGGGTCAAGCCACCCCACCCGTGGTCATGGCCATCCAAACCTTGGTCCAGGATCCATGTAGATTTTGCAAGTCCCTTCCTGGGCAAGATGGTTTTAGTGGTGGTGGATGCTTATTCGAAGTGGATAGAATGCATAATCATGTCATCCAGTATGTCCATGGCAACCATAGAGAATCTCAATGTCATGTTCGTGACACATGGTCTGCCTGACGTAGTGGTGAGTGACAATGGATCGTGCCTCACCAGTCAGGAGTTTCAGGAGTTTGTAATGGCATAAAACATGTAAGGTCAGCACCGTTCAAGCCTACGTCCAACGGGCAAGCAGAACAAGGAGAGTAACCCAAGGGTCACTGCAGACCCGCTTGTCTTGCATACTGCTGAGTTACAGGAAAAGACCCCACACAGTCACAGAGGTTTCACCTGCTGAACTCATGATGAAAAGTGGTCTTAAGACCAAGTTATCTCTTGTACACCCGGATTTAAGTAATCATGTTGAATACAGAAGACAGAGTCAAAAAAGGTACCACGATCGCACAACTGTGTCATGCGAGATTTCTGTTAATGATTCTGTATATGTGTTGAATTATGGTCAGGGTCCCAAATGGATTGCTGGTACGGTCATGGCCAAGGAGGGCAACAGAGTATTTGTTATTAAGCTCAAGAATGGGCAAACCTACAGGAAACACATGGATCAAACAAAGGTGAGGCACACAGGTGAGCCAGAGCAGTCGGACGAAGAAACCATCGACGACCAACCAACCTACCAGCAGTCTTCAGTGGACTCAAGGGTCATCAGTGAACTCGGAATTTCCATCACGGACTTGTTCAATAAAAATGGACTTGCAATTCCTGACATGGCCATTGCCACCCCAACAAGCCAGCCATCCAGCCACCAGCCACAACAGACTCCGCACATTCACCCAAGGCCGGAATCGAACTGAGACGGTCAACCCGGGAGCGTAAAGCACCGGACCATCTCAACCTGTGAAAGACTGTGATAAGATCTGAGAGAAGGGTATTGTCATGTATGTACATGCTGTTTGTAGCCACCAGATGGTGTCATTGTTGGAGACCACTGAGCAACACACACATTGTGCTGCTCTGGTATAAAAGGCCAGCCATTTTGTGAGTCAGGCACTTTCAGCCGTGATAAAGCAGAGACAAGGGTGTACCTTGATCACTTAAACAGTACTCACTTTGTATCCTTATTGCATCCATAACACATAAGAACATAAGAAATAGGAGCAGGAGTAGGCCATATGGCCCCTCGAGCCTGCTCCGCTATTTAATACGATCATGGCTGATCCGGTCATGGACTCAGGTCCACTTCCCTGCTGCTCCCCATAACCCTTTATTCCCTTATCAGTTAAGAAACTGTCTATCTTTGTCTTAAATATATTCAATGACCCAGCTTCCACAGCTCTCTGAGGCATCGAATTCCAGAGATTTACAACCCTCTGAGAGAAGAAATTGCTCCTCATCTCAGTTTTAAATGGGCGTCCCCTTATTCTAAGATTATGCCCCCTAGTTCTAGTCTCCCCTATCAGTGGAAATATTCATAACCTCACACTTTCCAACATTAAAAGCCATCAACTAAATTTTTTCCCACTCACTTAGCCTGTCTAAGTCCTTTTGCAGGTTTTTTGTGTCCTCCTCACACATTGCCTTTCCTCCACAGATGTTAGGCTAACTGGTCTATAGTTTCCTGCTTTTTGTCTGCCTCTTTTTTTAATTGAGGGCGTTACATTTGCAGTTTTCCAATCTGTTGGGACCTCCCCAGCATCCAGGGAATTTTGGTAAATTACAACCAATGCATCCACAATCCCTGCCGCTACTTCTCTTAAGACCCTAGGATTCAAGCCACAGGTCCAGGGGATTTATCCGCCTTTAGTCCCATTATCTTACTGAGTACTTTCCTCCCACCTTTGTATCATCAGCAAACTTTACACTCGGTCCCTTCATACAAGTCGTTAATATAGATTGTAAATAGATGGGGTCCCAGCACTGATCCCTGCCGCACCCCACTAGTTACTGATTGCCAACCCGAGAATGAACCATTTATCCGACTCTCTGTTTTCTGTTCATTAGCCAATCCTCTATCCACGCTAATATATTACCCCCAACCCGTGAACTTTTATCTTGTGCAGTAAGCTTTTATGTGGCACCTTGTCAAATGCCTTCTGGAAGTCCAAATACACCACATCCTCTGGTTCCCCTTTATCCACCCTGTTCGTTACATCCTCAAAGAATTCCAGTACATTTGTCAAACATGACTTTCCCTTCATAAATCCATGCTGACTCTGATTGACTGAATTATGCTTTTCCAAATGTCCAGCTACTGCTTCTTTAATAATAGACTCCAACATTTTCCCAACCACAGATGTTAGGCTAACTGGTCTATAGTTTCCTGCTTTTTGTCTGCCTCTTTTTTTAAATAAGGGCGTTACATTTGCAGTTTTCCAATCTGCTGGGACCTCCCCAGCATCCAGGGAATTTTGGTAAATTACAACCAATGCATCCACAATCCCTGCCGCTACTTCTCTTAAGACCCTAGGATTCAAGCCATCAGGTCCAGGGGATTTATCCACCTTTAGTCCCATTATCTTACTGAGTACCACCTCCTTAGTGATTGTGATTCCTCCCTCCCATAACCCCTTGATTATGCACTGATGGGATATTTTTAGTGTCCTCTACCGTAAAGACTGATACAAAACATTTGTTCAGAATTTCTGCTATCTCCATGTTCCCCATTACTAATTCCCCGGTCCCGTCCTCTAAGGGACCAACATTTACTTTAGCCACTCTTTTCCTTTTTATATACCTATAGAAACTCTTGCTATCTGTTTTTATATTTTGTGCTAGTTTACTTTCATAGTTTATCTTCCCTTTCCTAATCATTTTTTTATCATGAGGGGGTGGGAATGTGTCGGGAGCATGGTGCCAACTTCCTCCCCCACCATCTTACCGCTCGACCGGGAAGGTTGTGGAAGGTGAGGGGGGTGGGAGGAAGTGGCGGTTAACATTGGCCACACAGAGCTTTTATCAGGCGTAAGAGTTTGAAGGACTTTCGCTGGGCAAGAGTTGGGCAAATAGCCCAAATCTCCACCCGCGAAAGCCCTTCTCCCGGGCATGCGTTAGAACTGTCAAAAGAATTGTTGACAGTTCACAACTGCCGGATTTCAGTGCATGCGCTTTGCACGACTACACCCAGAACTTCCGGGGCCTCTTCTGGACCGTGTACACATCGTACGCACCCGGAGAGGCCACAATTTCAGGACCAAAGAATTTTACTCGTGCTTACCTCAGTAATTTTCCTCTGTGGTAATCCAAAGGCATACATCATACTATTTTGTGTTTAGAACATAAGAACGTAAGAAATAGGAGCAGGAATAGGCTATTCGGCCCTTCGAGCCTGCACCACCATTCAATATGATCATGGCTGATCATGCAACTTCAGTATCCCATTCCTGCTTTCTCTCCATACCCCTTGATCCAGTTAGCCGTAAGAGTCACATCTAACTCCCTTTTGAATATATCTAACGAACTGGCCTCAACAACTTTCTGTGGTAGAGAATTCCACAGTTTCACAGTTCTCTGAGTGAAGAAGTTTCTCCTCATCTCGGTCCTAACTGGCTTACCTCTTATCCTTAGACTGTGACCCCTGGTTCTGGACTTCCCCAACATCGGGAACATTCTTCCTGCATCTAACATGTCCAATCACGTCAGAATGTTTTATGTTTCTATGAGATCCCCTCTCATTCTTCTAAATTACAGTGAATATAAGTCTTTCTTCATATGTCAATCCTGCCATCCCAGGAATCAGTCTGGTGAACCTTCGCTGCACTCCCTCAATAGCAAGAATGTCCTTCCTCAGATTAGGAGACCAAAACTGTACACAATATTCAAGGCGTGGCCTCATGAAGGCCCTGTACAACTGCAGTAAGACCTCCCTGCTCCTATACTCAAATCCTCTCACTATGAAGGCCAACATGCCATTTGCCTTCTTCACCGCCTGCTGTATCTGCCTGCCATACGGCCCCTCGAGCCTGCTCCGCCATTTAATACAATCATGGCTGATTCGATCATGGACTCAGGTCCACTTCCCTGCCCGCTCCCCATAACCCCTTATTCCCTTATCAGTTAAGAAACTGTCTATCTCTGTCTTAAATTTATTCAATGTCCCGGCTTCTATAGCTCTCTGAGGCAGCGAATACCACAGATTTACAACCCTCTGAGAGAAGAAATTCCTCCTCATCTCAGTTTTAAATCAGCGGCCCTTTATTTTAAGATTATACCCTCGAGTTCTAGTCTCCCCATCCTCTCTGCATCCACCTTGTCAAGCCCCCTCATAATCTTATACGTTTCGATAAGATCACCTCTTATTCTTCTGAATTCCAATGAGTAGAGGCCCAACCTACTCAACCTTCCCTCATAAGTCAACCCCCTCATCTCCAGAATCAACCTCGTGAACCTTCTCTGAACTGCCTCCAAAGCAAGTATACCCTTTTGTAAATATGGAAACCAAAACTGCACGCAGTATTCCAGGTGTGACCTCACCAATACCCTGTATAACTGTAGCAACTAAAGTAAAAACATAAAAATAATCCTCTAATAAAACATTACACTTTTATCTTCACACAATACAAAAGCAAAATTCTGCGGATGCTGGAATCTGAAATAAAAACAGAAAATGCTGGAAATCTCATTGGGTCAGGCAGCATCTGTGGAGAGAGAAACAGAGTTAACGTTTTGAGTCGACGAGTCTTCGTCAGAACTGGCAAATGTTCGAAAAGAACAGATTCTTAAGGAGCACTGCAAGGGGGAGGTGGAGAAAAAGCAAAAGGGAAGGACTGTGATAGGCTGGAAGGCAGGAGAGATTAGAGAGACAAAAGGGATGAGGGGCCAAATTGAAATGATAATGGCAGGAGTTAGACAAAGGGTTAGTCTATTATCTTCATTGTTTCAAGACCAGTTTAATTGTAGCATATCATCAGTTTTAAATATTTTTATATTTTTTTACCCTATATGCTTTCTTTTGGTGTTATTATTATGTATTTTATTGTTTAAAATGGTGTTGTGCAGGATGGAGAGCGACAATTGGAATGGGTGCCCTGGGCAAGGGATGTAAGGCAAAGTAAGAATCAGCCAGGGTTCCTGCTCTCTCCTGACCCATGCTGGAAAGTGTGTGTGTGTGTGTGTAGTCAGATGTACACAGATTTAGGCTGTACTCTCGCGTCCTCGATTGGAATGGTGCAGTGACCCTTGCAGTCAGGGCTGCACATTCTCAGATTGACCAGCACGAGGCACAAAGAGGGCACCTGTCAAACATGTGGCCCCCAGCGAGCAGGCAGCGCCTTCAGCAACAGAGACCATTGGAAACAAGACAATTTTGTTTCCAAATAATAATACCAACTTTAATTTTATACGACGCCTTTAACAACAACAACTTGTATTTATATAGCGCCTATAATGTACTAAAACGTCCCAAGATGCTTCACATGAGCGTAAATCGGACACCGACCCATAGGAGGAGACATTAGGGCAGGCTTGGTCAAAGAGGTAAATTTTGAGCAGCTTCTTAAAAGAGAAGAGAGAGATGGAGAGGTTTAGGGAGGGAATTCCAGAGCTTAGGGTCGGGACAGCTGAAGACACGGCCACCAATGGTGGGGTGTAGAATGTGAGGGGTGCACATGAAGCCAGAAGTAGAGGAACACAGTCTTCTCAATAATATCACATGAATTAACTGGTAGATACTTTCGTCTTTGTTGTAACATTTCTTGTTGGTGTGGTGAAGTTAAATTGACCAGAAGGTTGTTAACATTCAACTGTTGGTCAACCTCCTTCCTTCTGTGGTTCACAACAACACTTGATGGTGGAGTATCCAGAACAGACTTTATTGCTATCTCGCATAAGTGATTGGCCCAACTGAACACACAGAGGGAGTGACTTTCGCTTTCTAGTTCTGCCCTTGGAACAACAGTTGAAAACTATGCTCCTTTCTACACCATTATTGCCTAAATCAGTGGTACATGTCACAGATAAGACCTCATGATGTATCCGTTCCTAAATCCTTTGCAAACAAACAATTCATGCAAACAGTTGTAGTTTTTTACTCCAAAGCTACTTCCCTCAAACAAGACATCCGGATCTAACCTGACCCAAAGTGCCAGCTGTGGCTCAGTGGGTAGCACACTTGCCTCTACATCAGAAGGTTGTAGGTTCAAGTTCCCCTCCGGGGACTTGAGCACAAAGAACAAGGCTTGACACTCCAGTGCAGAGCTGAGGGAGTGCTGCATTGTTGGAGGTATGCTGTCTTTTGGATGAGACGTTAAACCGAGGCCTCGTCTGCTCTCTCAGGTGGATGTAAAAGATCCCATGGCACTGTTTCAAAGAGGAGTAGGGGAGTTATCCCCGGTGTCCTGGCCTGGCCAATACTTATCCCTCAATCAACATCACTAAAAAGCAGATTATCTGGTCATTACCACATTGCAGTTTGTGGGAGCTTGCTCGTGCACAAATTGGCTGCCGCATTTCCCACATTACAAGTGACTACACTCCAAAAGTACTTAATTTGGCTGTAAAATGCTTTGAGATATCCGGGGGTCGTGAAAGGCGCTATAGAAATGCAAATCTTTTTTGCTAACTGTCCTTGAATCCTTTAAAGAGTCATTATGACACTAAAGGAGGCCATTCGGCCCGTCGAGTTCATGCCAGGAAGTGCCACACTGTCGGAGGTGCCATCTTTCGGATGAGATGCTAAACCAAGTCTGTTCTCTCAGGTGGACGTAAAAGATCGCATGGCATTATTTGCGAAGCTGAGCAGGGGAGTTATCCCCAGTGTCCTACCCAAAATTTATGGACGTGCTTATTTGCACTGTGTTTCTGGCTGATTGGCACTCCATTATCACATGACCTGATTGTTGATTGGTCCCCTTGGAGGATAAGCCACACCCAGAAGTTTCTCTTGAGTGTGTAATTGGAACCGGCCAGCCCAAGTTCTGAGCGACTTTGCAAAGTATAATTTGAGCCATTCTGACTTCAGAACTCCCCTACAAGCAGTCGCAGAGAGGATAGAGCTCCCAGTAAAAGCCTCCGAAACCCCTGCCCCCAGCCCAAGTGCATGTCTCCCCACCCATAGCCCAAGTTCATCCCCCCCAGCCCAAGTTTATCCCCCACAGCCCAAGTTCATCCCCCCACCACCCAGCCCAAGTTCATCCCCCCCCCCACCCAGCCCAAGTTCATCCCCCACCCCCCCAGTCCAAGTGCTCCCTCGCCAAGCCAAAGTGCCTTACCCCAGCTCAAGCACGTGAGCTTACCAGCCCCCACCCCCCCCAGCCATTGGGGGCATTGTGTGTGGGTCATAGACTGTAAACAGGTTTATTGGGTATGAAGTGAATAGTGATAGTTTCGCGACTTCTGGATATCATCGACTGTGGGCGTAAAGGGGGTTGGAAGAACATGATCCATCTTCCCTGAATTCCCTCTCTCCCCTCCCCCCCCCCCCCATGGCTCTCCCTCTCACCCCCATGTCCCCATGTCTCTCTCTTCCCCCCTCCCTCCCGTGTCCCCGTGTCTCTCTCTTCCCCCCTCCCACCCGTGTACCCGTGACTCTCTCTCTCCCCACCCCCCCGGTCTCTCCCTCACACCCCCGTGTCTCTCCCTCCCACCCCCATGTCTCTCCCTCTCACCCCCGTGTCTTTCCCTCCCACCCCTGTGTTTCTCTCTTTCCCCCCCCCTCCCGTGTACCCGTGTCTCTCCCTCCCATCCCTGTGTCTCTCTCTTTCCCCACCCACTGCCCCCCCCATGTATCCGTGTCTCTCTCTTCCCCCTCCCCCCGTATCCCCGTGTCTCTCTCTCCTCCCCATGTCTCTCCCCGTGTCTCTCTCTCCCCCCCATGTCTCTCTCCCCCGCTGTGTCTCTCCCTCCCCCCCTCCCCCACGTCCCGCTGTCTCTCTCTCTCCCTGCCCCCCATGTTTCTCGCCCTCCCCATGTCTTTCCCTCCACTTCCCCCCGCCCCGCATCCCCCTGTCTCTCTCCCTGCCCGCCGCCTCTCTCTCTCTCTCTCTCCCCACCTGCCCACCCCCCTCTCTCTCTCCGTGGTTTTCTCTCCCACAGAAGGCTGTAATAATGCAAAGGCTGGAAGCAATGTTCCAGCGGCAGACTATATGTGAACCCATCGAGGCCCTACTTCTGGTTCCGCCTTCGGGTTTGAGGACTCTGTGCATGCACGAGAAGCGTCGGGGTCGGAGTCCAGAGGATACAGGTGCAGAAAAAACACAGTGCATTTTGTCACACTGAATATTTATCCTTCAACCAACATAACAAAAACAGATTCTCTGGTCATAAACATATTGCTGTTTGTGAGAGCATGCTGTGCGTAAATTAGCAGCCGTGTTTCCCACATTACAACAGTGACTACACTCCAAAAAGTACTTCATTGGCTGTAAAGCACTTTGAGACATTCGATGGTCGTGAAAGGCGCTATATAAATGCAAGTCTTTCTTTCTACTTTATCCAAATCTGTAGGCTTTATTAACCGTTCTTGTTCTGTACTATAGTTGATGGATCCCCCTACCTATGTTTATCACACTAGCCACCAAAGTTATACTTTCATTATCCATGGTTGAATTCATTACTGTCATTTCTTTCCTTGCACAGGAATAACTTATTTATAACACTTAGACACTAAAAGCAGAAGACAAGCCATACTTTCCTCTCTCAACACTTCAGAGCCACCCTGTTTACCTTGGAAAGTCAATTGCTCTAATATACAAAGAAGTTTACAATACAGGTACAGAGGAGATTTATGAGGATGTTGCCTGGACTGGAGAATTTAGCTGTGAGGAAAGATTGGATAGGCTGGGGTTATTTTCTTTGCAACAGTTGAGGTGTATAAAATTATGAGGGGCCTAGATAGAGTGCATAGAAAGGATCCATTTCTCTTAGCCAAGAGGTCAATAACCAGGGAAAGTAATTGGTAGACGGTTTAGAGGGGATTTGAGGAGAAATGTCTTCACACAGAGGCGGTGGGTAACTCACTGCCTGAAAGGGTGGTAGAGGCAGAAACACTCATCACATTTAAGAAGTACTTGGATGTGCACTTAAGGTGCCATCACCTACAGGGCTACGGACCAAGGGCTGGAAAGTGAGATTAGGCTGGATAGCTCTTTGTTGGCCGGCACGGACAAGATGGGCCGAAATTGCCTGCATTCCTCTAAATTACTTTGATTCTATGATTTTGATTATTAACCCGTAACTCCCCAAGGTGTCCAACGTGCAACTCTCCAGAATGTTCGACAAAGGTCAAAGGAAGATTTTATTTTAATCTTGGCAGGCAGGAGCAAACTCGAATTTCTGAATAAATAATTAGTCTCAACAGAAACCAACCCGGCTATGTTCGCTGTATTGTGGCACAAATGGAGTTTCTTTATGATTAAAGTGGGAATAAATTGTCTCTCATTTGTAATCAAGCAAATTAGCAATGCTATTTTGTGAAAGCTGTTGAAGCAGTCAAGTTTCAAATTACAGTAACTCGGCAGTGGGGAAAATGTTAAACCCAAATGTTAATGAGCTGACTGAGCATCTGCAGAATACAAGCAATTTACGAATAGATGCAAGAATAAATTTAAGCTGTGTACATGATGAAATAAGGCATCACTCGCAAAGAATGTTTATTATTATACCCATGTGGGCAACACATAGTTTGTTATTTTCTTTGCTTAGGAATTGAGTGGAGTGCAGCCAACATGTTGAACGGGTATATACATAGGAATACATAGGCTATACGGCACAGAAACAGGCCATTCAGTCCAACCAGTCCATGCCGGCGATTATGCTCCACTCGAGTCTCCTCCTGTCTTTCCTCATCCACATCTATCAGCGTAACCCTCTATTCCCTTCTCCCTCATATGCTTGTCTAGCCTCCCCTTAAATGCATCGATACTATTCGCTTCAACCACTCCCTGTGGTAGCGAGTTCCACATTCTCACCACTCTTTGGGTAAAGAATTTTCTTCTGAATTCCCTGTTGGATTTCTTGGTGACTATCTTATTGTGATGGCTTCTAGTTATGCTCTTCCCCACAACTGGAAACATTCTCTTTGTATCCACTCTATCAAAACCTTTCATAATTTTAAAGACTTCTATTATGTCACCCTTAAGCCTTTTTTCAAGAGGAATGAGACCCAGCCTGTTCATCCTTTCCTGATATAAACACTCTCGCATTTCTGGTATCATCCTTGTAAATCTTCTCTGCACCCTCTCCAGTGCCTCTATAATATGGCGATCAGAACTGTATCTACATAGAGGGCAGTCAATATGTACAGGGGTTATAGACATATAGTGCAGTCGGTGTTGTAATACAAGGAAAAATGGGAGCCAATTGTGCACAGCAAGCTCCTATAAACAGCAATGTGATAATGACCAGATATTCTGTTTTAGATGTTGGTTGAGGGATAAATATTCGCCAGGACACAGGAAGAACTCCCCTGCTGTTCAGAATTGTGCCCTGGGATCCTTTGCGTCCAACTGAGAGGGTAGGCGGGGCTTCGGTTTAACGTTTCATCTGAGAGACGGCACCGCTGACAGTGCAGCATTCCCTCACGTGCTGCACTGGAGTGGGACTTGAACCCACAGCCTTTGGACTCAATAGGAGATTGCACTACTCACTGAGCCACGACTGACACCGCAAATGATTGGAGTGAGAGGCGGTCTCTATTAGCTCTGCTTGTAGATGCCGTACCCTTCCCCCCCACCACCCCCCTCCCTCCACCTCCCCTGCCTGCCACCACTCTCCCGGGCCTGCAGTCATGGTTGAGATGGCAGTCCCAGGGACGAGATGAAAAAGAGCTGGGAAACGCAGCCGACGTTTGCATTGCGGTGAGCGGGGAAAGAGCCGCCGGCGGCGGTCCCAGCAATGGGAGAAGAATTCGGGTCAGGTCAGCAAGGTGGCACTGTGCCTTCCTGCCCCATCCCACTCCCTCTTTTCACCAGCCTGCTTTCAGGAGAGATTGGCAACAGGAAATCTAGCAGTTAGGAGTGGGAATACTCGATGATTCACCTGCAGATTAGAAAAATATTTCTATCCATTGTTTGGAACACTCCCCCCAAAAATCCTATTTCTTTATATTCAGTATGCCCTTGCTCATCAATGCACTGGAGCATTTCTCTTCACAATTATTTTAAGAGTGAAAGCAATTCAACCGATTAAACATTTGCTTTTTTTCTTTATAAATTTTTGAACAGAATAATACATCAAATTTTGATATAAATGAAGCTTTGAAAGTGCAAAAAAATGCCGGTTTGCCGGCTCCTTGAATCTAATTGTCTCCATGAACACCGACTTATTCTGCAATTCTGTCGTTGCCCTTGTACATTATGTCCAATTAACTATTTTTTGTCTCTCGATGTTCACCTTAAATAAGCATTTTACTTCTCACTAATGCATGAACTTTTCTCATCGCATAAATGTCACGGTGTACATCTGCGAAACATTTCTCTCAAATGCCTCTACTCAATTATTGTACCAACTTCATGACATTTTATTGAAGGTCACAGAACCACTTGACATCTTATTCTTATTCTTAACGCTGCATTTCCAGTGAGACAGATGTTCCCTCTTGCAGTCATAAGCAACCAGTATTCTCCACTAAAAAAAACATTCTTGTGGTCCGTGGTCCCATGCAAACCATTGTCGTGAGCCCATGCCAACAACGACTTACATTTATAGAGCGTCTTTAACAGGCAAAAATGTCCCAAGACGCTCCACAGAAGCGTAATCAGAGAAAAATTGTCACCGAGCTAAAGAAGGAGACATTGGGACAGGTGGCCAGAAGCTTGGTCAAAGAGGTAGTTCTTAAAGGATGAGAGAGAGGGGTGGAGAGGCAGAGGGATTTAGGGAGAGAGTTTTGGAGCTTGGGGGCTAGATAGCTGAAGGCACGGCCGCCAATGATGGGGCAAAGGAAGTCAAGGGGTCAGAATTGGAGGAACGCAGAGTTCTCGGAGGGTTGTACGACTGCAGGAGGTTACAGAGGTAGGGAGGGACGAGGCCATGGAGGCCATGGAGGATGAAAATCAAGGCCTTGGTGGATGGGGACCCAATGTAGGTCGGGGTGATGGATGAACAGGACTTGGTGCAAGTTAGGATATAGCAGCACCATTTCAATGCAATCATAGCTCATTTTTCTAGTGCTCTCTTCGCATGTTAGACTGACTTTTCTCACAATATTGCCTCAGCTCTTGCCACAAGCAATTCATTTCCCGATCGCATGGAAGCAGCCATGATCCAATTTTCTTGACACATGCCGGATTCTAGACTATATTGCACCCATCCTAGGCAATCCCTCGGATCGAGGAAGACTTGCTTCTACTCTTAATATGAGTCCTTAGGTGGCTGAACAGTCTAATAAGAGAATCACAGTCCCTGTCACAGTGGGGCAGACAGTCGTTGAGGGAAAGGGTGGGTGGGACAGGTTTGCTGCACGCTCTCCGCTGCCTGCGCTTGTTTTCAGCATGCTCTAGGCGTTGAGACTCAAAGTGCTCAGAGCCCTCCTGGATGCACTTCCCCCACTTAGGGCAGTCTTTGGCCAGGGACTCCCAGGTGTCAGTGGGGATGTTGCACTTTATCAGGGAGGTTTTGAGGGTGTCCTTGTAACGTTTCCGCTGCCCACCTTTGGCTCGTTTGCCATAAATGAGTTCCGAGTAGTGCGCTTGCTTTTGGAGTCTCGTGTCAGGCATGTGAACAATGTGGCCTGCTCAGCGGAGCTGGTCAAATGTGGTCAGTGCTTCAATGCTGGGGATGGTGGCCTGGTCAAGGACTCTAATGTTGGTGCATCTGTCCTCCCAGGGGATTTGTAGCTCTTGTGGAGATATCGTTGGTGGTATTTCTCCAGCGACTTGAGGTGTCTACTGCACATAGTCCACGTGTCTGAGCCATTCGGAGGGCGGATATTACTACAGCCCTGTAGACCATGAGATTGGTGGCAATTTTGAGGGCCTGGTCTTCAAACACTCTTTTCCTCAGCCGTCCAAAGGCTGCACTGGCGCACTGGAGGCGGTGTTGAATCTTGTTGTCAATGTCTGCTCTTGTTGATAAGAGGCTCCCGAGGTTTGGGAAATGGTTCACATTGTCCAGGGCCACGCCGTGGATCTTGATGACTGGGAGGCAGTGCTGTGCGGCGAGGACAGGCTGGTGGAGGACTTTTGTCTTACGGATGTTTAGTGTAAGGCCCATGCTGTCGTACACCTTAGCAAATACGTCGACTATGTCCTGGAGTTCAGCCTCTGTATGTGCGCAAACGCAGGCGTCATCTGCGTACAGTAGCTCAACGACAGAGGTTGGGGTGGTCTTTGACCTGGCCTGGAAACGGCGCAGGTTGAACAGCTTCCCACTGGTTCTGTAGTTTAGTTCCACTCCAGCGGGGAGCTTATTGACTGTGAGGTGGAGCATGGCAGCGAGAAAGATTGAGAAGAGGGTTGGGGCAAAGATGCATCCCTGTTTGACCCCGGTCCGGACGTGGATTGGGTCTGTGATGGATCCATTGGTAAGGATCATGGCCTGCATGTCATCGTGGAGCAGGTGAAGGATGATGACGAACTTTTGGGGGCATCCGAAACGGAGGAGGACGCTCCATTGACCCTCACGGTTGACAGTGTCAAAGGCCTTTGTAAGGTCAAAGAAGGCCATGTATAAGGGCTGGCGCTGTTCCCTACATTTTTCCTGCAGTTGTCACGCTGCAAAAATCATGTCTGTTGTGCCCCATAGGGGACGAAATCCTCACTATGACTCCGGGAGGAGCTCCACGGCCACAGGGAGAAGACGGTTGAGGAGGACTCTAGCAACGACTTTCCCAGTGGCTGATAACAGGGAGATTTCTCTGTAGTTGCCGCAGTCGGACTTGTCCCCTTTTTTAAAGATGGTCCCCTTTTTTAATTGATAAAAATGTGCCAAGACGCTCCACAGAAGCGTAATCAGAGAAAAACTGTCACCGAGCTAAAGAACGAGACATTGGGACAGGTGGCCAGAAGCTTGGTCAAAGAGGTAGTTCTTGAGAAGTGTCTTAAGGGATGAGAGAGGGTTGGAGAGGCAGAGGGATTTAGGGAGAAAGTTTTGGAGCTTGGGGGCTAGACAGCTGAACGACCACCAATGGTGGGGTGAAGGAAGTGAAGGGGACAGAATCGGAGGAACGCAGAGTTCTCGGAGGGTTGTACGACTGCAGGAGGTTACAGAGGTCGGGAGGGATGAGGCCGTGGAGGCCATGGAGGATGAAAATCAAGGCATTGGTGGACCAGGACCCAATGTAGGTCGGGGTGATGGATGAACAGGACTTGGTGCAAGTTAGGATATAGCAGCACCATTTCAATGCAATCATAGCTCATTTTTCTAGTGCTCTCTTCGCAAGTTAGACTGACATTTCTCACAGTATTGCCTCAGCTCTTGCAACAAGCAATTCATTTCCCGATTGCATGGAAGCAGCCATGATCCAATTTTCTTGACGCGTGCCGGATTCTAGACTACATTGCACCACGTATGTTGCTAGCCACGGGAAGCACCTTTGTGGCAGCAGATCACGTTTTGCGGCAACTGCTTCCATGCTGTGTTTCCCTGGAAGAAATGCAGCTATTTCTGGCACTCCTACACCCATACCGATGTGCCAATGGGTGTCAGGGCAAGTGGGTGCTGCCACGGGGAGTAAGGTTAGGTGGGGGAATACCCATGGGAATGGGATCAGATCAGCTCAAATTGGGCTGCCACAGAGGGTCAGGTTGGGCATACCAACCAGAATGTGACCAGGGAAACCAGCAACATAGAAGCATAGAAACATAGAAAATAGGTGCAGGAGTAGGCCATTCGGCCCTTCGAGCCTGCATGACCATTCAATATGATCATGGCTGATCATGCAACTTCAGTACCCCATTCCTGCTTTTTCTCCATACTCTCTGATCCCTTTAGCCGTAAGGGCCACATCTAACTCCCTTTTGAATATTTCTAACGAACTGGCCTTAACAACTTTCTGTGGTAGAGAATTCCACAGGTTCACAATTCTCTGAGTGAAGAAGTTTCTCCTCATCTCGGTCCGAAATGGCTTAACCCTTATCCTTAGACTGTGACCCCTGATTCTGGACTTCCCCATCATCGGGAACATTCTTCCTGCATCTAACCTGTCCAGTCCCATCAGAAGTTTATATGTTTCTATGAGATCCCCTCTCATTCTTTTAAATTCCAGTGAATATAAGCCAAGTCGATCCAGTCTTTCTTCATATGTTAGTCCTGTCATCCCGGGAATCAGACTGGTGAACCTTTGCTGCACTCCCTCAATAGCAAGAATGTCCTTCTTCAGATTAGGAGACCAAAACTGTACACAATATTCAAGGTGTGGCCTCACCAAGGCCCTGTACAACCACAGTAAGATCTCCCTGCTCCTATACTCAAATCCTCTCGTTATGAAGGCCAACATGCCATTTGCCTTCTTCACCGCCTGCTGTACCTGCATGCCAACTTTCAATGACCCAGGTCTCGTTGCACCTCCTCTTTTCCTAATCTGTCACCATTCAGATAATATTCTGCCTTCCTGTTTTTGCCACCAAAGTGGATAACTTCACATTTATCCACATTATACTGCATCTGCCATGCATTTGCCCACTCACCTAACAGTCAGGTAGATGAGGAGGATGCGGCCACAACCCTTGATACCTGCCTCTATTTGCTGCTGCAGTATGTGCGTTTGTCTCCTATCCTCTCCCACCTCAGCTTAAAAATATTCACAACTCATCTGGATTAGGCTGTCTGACAAGACCCCCTATAAGGTTCCCTAAACCTCTCCGCCTCTACCTCTCTGCTCCTTTAAGATGCTCCTTAAAACCTACCTCTTTGACCAAGCTTTTGGACACCAATCCCAGGGGCCAAAATTGCCCCTTTCTATAAGGCCCGTGGGTGCCTGAAAGCAACGGCCATGGGTCGGTGCGGACTGCCCGCCAAGTCTCCGCGGAGGGGGCCGTCATTTTAGATATTGCCCATCCTCAGGTTTGGAGCGGTGTGCGGGACCGCTCCACCCCTTTTCCCGCCACGTCGTGCGCGCGCCGACCCCTTAACGACTGGCGCCGGCCCTTCTCGAAATTGGCCCGCGGGAAATTGCCCCTTTCGAAAATTGCCCTGCGGGAGCAGTGCCACCACTGGTCGGTGCCCCCAACACCATTTGCTGTCGGTTCCCTTTCTGTGGCTTGGCGGCATGGCCCGCTTAAAGAGGAGATGACACTGCCGGCGACTCCATGTTTGTTTTTGTCGGCTGACTGCCAGCTCGGGCCGACAATTATGCCCGCAGCTTCGGCCGGACCGCCAGCAGGCAGACTGGCACCCCCCCTTTTGGGTGCCAGGCCACTGGCCCGGCCAAAACCCTCCCTGGTGACCCAGTGTTTGCCGCTGAAGTGGCTGCAGAGTTTGCAGTGGCCCTCCCCTTTAACTGATGGGGAGGGACATTGTGACGCACCAGTATGACGATGTCACCAGCGCGGCGCTGATGACTTCGAGCGTCGGCTACTCCGACCCGCCCCCACTTCCGCTCCGCGAGTGGCGACTACTCCGACGCGACTGCACTTCCGCCCGTCTCCCGACACCTACACCGCTGCAACTGGAAATAGCTACCAAAACGCTGAATTTCTCTGGATTGTGCACCCCATGCATTAGAGCGGACGGAACACTTCAAGAGTGACTGGTTTTGGGCTGTGTGCAATTTCGGCCCCCTAATATCTCCTTCGGTGTCAAATTGTGTTCAATATTGCTCCCGTGAAGCGGCTTGGGATGTTTCACTGTGTGACAGGCACTATAGAAATGCAAATTGTTGTTGTTGTTGGCTGACACTTAGAAGGGGCGAGTTGCATTGACAGTTAAATTCACCTACTTGAAGCAAAGGGTGATGAGTGCGTGAATTGGAGGCAATAGTGTGTGTAATGTATGCACCCGTGAGTATGCTCACAGGTTTGTCGAGCTGTTGAGTTGGGAGTGGCTTAGTCAGTCACGTGATGTTCACAAGACTCAATAAAACCCCAGCCAGTTGGGTTCGGGGGATCCACGATGAGGTATGCAGTTGTGAAACTGGTGGATGAACTGGTAATGTGTAGTGTGATTGTTAAACCTTTGCTAATAAACCAACTAGTTCTTAATAGCAATGTGTTGCTATGAATTCTTAAGCAAAGAACCCATGAAGCAAATACATTACAGTGTGGACTGTAGAGTGGTTTTTTTCAGCACTGTACTGCGCAATGTTCCGCTTTATTAATGAAAACAACAAAATATACCTAAATGAGGTGATGGAACCAAATATATATTTCTTTATTTTGGTTCTGGAATGCTATGATCATAGCCCTCAAAGGAAAACGGAGTTATTACCAAAGAAATGAAAAAAAAAATCGTTCATACCTTCGCACTGAAAAATGTTACTGTTTAGGTAGATTAGTTCCACAATTCCATTTCTGCTTTACCTCTGAGCAGGAGCCCGAGAGTTAGAAAACCTTTTCGGGGCTGTTTACTGAAGTAGCGATAATCTTCTTTCAGTCGGAAGAGTGACAAAGTCGTCTCTCTTTCTTCGGATAACAGATTTACCAGCCATTGGAAGCAAAACTATAGCTTTACTTCTGTCTTAAAATTGGTGTTTGCTTAAAACAAATCGGGAGGGCACAGAGCTCTGACAACATGATGGAATGGTACACATCGTAAGCACTAAACTTTAGAGAAACATTTTTATTTCATTCTTTTTACCTTGCGTTTCATGTATATATTAATGTTATGCTGGAGAAATACCACCAACGATGTCTCTGCAAGATGCTGCAAATCCCCTGGGAGGACAGACGCACCAACGTCAGTGTTCTCGATCAGGCCAACATCCCCAGCATCGAAGCACTGACCACACTCGACCAGCTCCGTTGGGTGGGCCACATTGTCCACATGCCTGACACAAGACTCCCAAAGCAAGCGCTCTACTCGGAACTCCTACACGGCAAGCGAGCCCCAGGTGGGCAGAGGAAACATTTCAAGGACACTCTCAAAGCCTCCTTTATAAAATACAACATCCCCACCGACACCTGGGAGTTCCTGGCCAAAGACCACCCCAAGTGGAGGAAGAGCATCCGGGAGGGCGCTGAGTATCTCGAGTCTCGTCGCCAAGAGCATGCAGAAAGCAAGCGCAGGCAGCGGAAGGAGCGTGCGGAAAACCAGACTCCTCACCCACTCTTTCCTTCAACGACTGTCTGTCCCACCTGTGACAGAGACTGTAATTCCCGTATTGGACTGTTCAGTCACCTGAGAACTCACTTTTAGAGTGGAAGCAAATCTTCCTCGATTTCGAGGGCCTGCCTATGATGCTGATGATGAATGTTATGCAGTAACCGCATTCCACTGCAGCGACTTCCATTGAAAAAAAGCCCCAAAATACCTCACAGATAGACGTATGGACAGAAGTTGCTGAGCCAGGAAATGGATGGATATGAGAAGATTTTTGAAGGAGGAGTGAAAGGAGTAGAGGATTTAAGGGTAGATATCTGGAGAGCAGGATTTAACCAGCTGAAGGATCTTCCACCTATGATTGGGCAAAGTGAGAAAGGATGCATCAAAATCAGTGGGTTCAGGGCAGACATAAAGCTGGAGGGGATCGGGTGGCGCAAGGCAATGGAGAGATTTAAAAACCGGGTTGAGGATCAGAGGAAAACATTGATGATTTCAGTTAACATGGGGGCCGGAAAAGAGATTTGGGTGGTCAACTGTTGAGTGGAAAGGGAATCAAGGGAATAGGAGATGAGTCTCGTGGATGAGATAAGCTTGGAGAGGGAAGAGGGGAAGATGAGAGCGAGGCTGCAGAAAGACGGGGGTTCAGGTTTAGTGTGCGTGTCGGACTTGGGGGAGGGAGAGGGAGGGCTGGCTTTGGGTAAGGGGATGAGGATAATGCAACAGAGGCACTGCACAGATAGCTTCAATCTCGCTGATGAAGAAATCCATGAGTTGCTCGGACCTGGTGTTTGAAGTGAGGATGTTGGTTGTTGAATAAAGGAGCCTGCAGTTAGTGGTCTAACTTTGAATGACATGGGAGGGGTGTTGATCCTGGAGTCAGTAGCATCATAGGCAGTCCCTCGAAATCGAGGAAGATGTGCTTCCACTCTAAAAGTGAGTTCTCAGGTGACTATACAGTCCAATGCGGGACGTTGGTTGAAGGAAAGGGTAGGTGGGGAGTCTGGTTTTCCGCCACTCCTTCCGCTGCCTGCACTTGATTTCTGCATGCTCTCGGCGACGAGACTCGAGGAGCTCAGCGCCCTCCCAGATGCTCTTCCTCCACTTAGGGCGGTCTTTGGCCAGGGACTCCCAGGTGTCGCTGGGGATGTTGCACTTAATCAGGGAGGCTTTGAGGGTGTCCTTGAAATGTTTCCTCTGCCCACCTGGGTATCGCTTGCCGTGTAGGAGTTTCGAATCGAGCGCTTGTTTTAGGAGTCTTGTGTCGTGCATGTGCACAATGTGGCCCACCCAACGGAGCTGGTCAAGTGTAATCAGTGCTTCATTGCTGGGGATGTTGGCCTGATCGAGAATATTGATATTGGTGCGTCTATCCTCCCAGGGGATTTGCAGGATCTTACGGAGACATCGTTGGTGGTATTTCTCCAGCGATTTGAGATGTCTACTGTATATGGTCCACATCACTGAATCATACAGGAGGGCGGGTATTACTGCAGCCCTGTAGACCATAAGCTTGGTGCCAGATTTGAGGGCCTGGTCTTCGAACAATCTCTTCCTCAGGCGACCGAAGGCTGCACTTGCGCACTGGAGGCGGTGTTGGACCTTGTGTTGGACAGCACTGGAGGCTGGATTAGTGGGCTAGTCAATAAAAGAATAGTGAGGCATGGTGGAGCTTGCCATGGCCCAGCCAGATCTGGCGATGGATGAGATAAGTGCAAGTTTACATTCTCGAGTGTTCCTGCTTATGCTGCAGGATGTAATTTGCATCTGTCATCTTCAGCCCCGCACTACCACGGGAGTAGGGTACCATTGCTGATAATAGCATAGAGGAATAATGTGCACCCACCGTTTAAAATAATACAGAAGATATTCCCTATCCAACTCCACCCCCCTTGCCCGATGATCAGTGTTCAACCGGAAGATCCGGAGGGGAGAGGGGGAGTTGTGGAGGGGGAGTGTTGGAACTCTCAACAATGGTTTTCAGACAGCCTTGGGACCCCAAAGATACTCCAGGTTGGCAGCAATTTAAGGCGAGGCCACAGTGCCACGAGTACCAGGCGCCCTTGCCTTTAGGTGCCCAGCCAAGTCAATTGGTGGCAGCCATGGAAAGTGCTCCATTGCCCAGCCCCAACATCCCTCACCCTGGTAAGTGTGGCCAAAAAAATGGATGAAAGATGAAGCGAATGAATTAGCACCTCCGTTACAACAGCACTCTACCAGGAATGTCACAGGAATGTGTTGCACATCTGGACAATAACATTGCATAGTGCAGTTACAGTGCAAAATGCCAACTTAAGATCTAATGTTCTCTTTTTTTCCTCCCCTTTAGAATATTTTGTGTTGGAGCAAAACGACAAGGTACAGAATGCTACTGACAGCAAGCAAATGCCCCTAATCGATTTCATGGAAGTTGTGATAAAGGATTACAGTAAGTATCTGCACATTCAGGTCATCGGCAATAGGAATGGTTCTGACTGCCAATATAGTATTATTCCTGGAGTCATCTATTTTGTTGTGGTTTTATTGGATTTTACATTCTTAAGGTCTCTGCTTGCCACTGGAAGTAAGATGAACATTGTCCAATAAAATATTAATGTGATTTAACTATTCTGCAACTTAGCTTGTTATCAATCAAGTGCACTCAGAGATTATGAGGTTGCGGCCTTTATTCAAAGTGCAAAACATTGCCTGTGGGTCCATTAGTAATTTGTGTCTTGTTGGCTAATTATGCTCAGACACACATATAGATATATATATATATATTTACAAACTGTATATGTTTGCAAGTTAAATACCCCTTTTGTTGCCTTTTAGTTATTGATTTCTAGCATTGTGCTTTGCAGCTCATTTCTGACAAGCCTACATGTATTCAGAGGCAAATAGCTAGCAGCTTGCTGTTGCTTTGCTCTGCTGCAAACATAGACTTTATTGGTCAGCACATTTTTCATAGACCAGAGCAATTCTGTGGGGGGGCAAGTCGTTCGTTTTTGAGTGCAGCTGAACTATAACTATAAGATATCCTGGTGGTGCAGTAAACTCGTACATTCACCGGGTGAGTCCCTGATCTCAGCCTGGCCATCTCAGCAGAGAGATTGGTGAGATGGGGGGTGGGGGGGGAGTCAGAAAATGAGTCAACAATAGTTCCTGTCATGCCGTTGCCAGTGCAGAACTCAATTGGCAAAGGTCTGAGCAATGGTGCATGGTATAGAGGACCATAGATAACGGCATAAAGAAAGGTGCATGGTAGAGAGGGCCATAGGCAGAGGTCTGAGGAACAGTGCATGGTATAGAGGGCCTTAGGCAGAGGCCTGTGGAACGGTGCATGGTATAGAGGGCCATAGGTAGAGGCCTGTGGAACAATGCATGGTATAGAGGGCCATAGGCAGAGGCCTGTGGAACGGTGCATGGTATAGAGGGCCATAGGCAGAGGCCTGTGGAACGGTGCATGGTATAGAGGGCCATAGGTAGAGGCCTGTGGAACAGTGCATGGTATAGAGGCCATAGGAATGGTGTGGGACAGACAGGAATTAAGCAGAGGTCTGATAAAGGGCGTTGACAGACATTTAAAAAATCGTAAAGTATTTCAGGTTAAGTGAATTATTTACAGTCCATATTTTATTCACATATTGAAACTATTAGTTTATGAAGAATTCATAGAAAAATCTGAATAATAATTCTCTGGTGCACAATTTCTTGCAGCCTTTCAAATTTGGTGGAAAAATAGTTCCTCCGTAAAGTTTTACAGACTGGTTTCACTTTAAATAACTAGAATTTGACAGGCTGTTGAAAACACTGAAGTTGTACAATTGATACCAGCTAGAAGGACAAGGGCAGCAGGTGCATGGGAACACCATCATCTCCACATTTCCCTCCAAATAATACAATGTCCTGACTTGGAAATATATCGCCGTTCCTTCATCGTCGCTGGGGCAAAATCCTGGAATTCCCTCCCTTACAGCACTGTGGGAGTATCTTCACCACAGGGACTACAGCGGTTCAAGAAGGAGTTCCACCACCAGCTTCTCAAGGGCAACTCGGGTGGGCAATAACTATACTATGGGCCCACATACTATGAATGAGTTTTTAAAAACAAGATTAAAAACAGACCAGTTGTGAAAGATGCTACATAAACACAGGTCTTTCTTTCTTTCTTTAATTGGCAACCTGACCTACGGGATGGCTGATGCATCATTTGCAGGCAGAATTGTCAGGAAGCACATCTTCGCACAAAGGGTTGTGGAAATCTGGTTTTCTCTCCCCCAAAAGGTCTGGCTACTGGGGGGATGACGGAGAGGTCAATTCAAAATTTCAAAACTGAGATTGATAGATTTTTGTTAGGCAACGGTATTAACGGTTTCGTAACCAAGACGGGTAAATGGAGTTAAGATACAGATCGTGCATGATCTAATTGAATGGTGGAACAGGCTCAAGGGGCTGAATGGCCCACTCCTGTTCCTATGTTCCTATATAATTAAGGGAGTCTATCTTTGCATTTGGCTGTGCTTGATGGGTGCCATGTATCGGTGGAGTCCCATCCCAGTACGAACATCCCTCCCTCATCTGTGTTTTTTAAACAAATGCTTTTCCCTGACTAGACTCTGGGAAAGTGAGTATAAAATTGCAGACGATGGATTGTATATTGAGATTCAACGCCGCCTCCAGTGCGCCAGTGCAGCCTTCGGCCGGCTGAGGAAAAGAGTGTTTGAAGCTCATGGTCTACAGGACTGTAGTAATACCTGTCCTCCTGTATGGCTCAGAGACATGGACCATGTCCAGTAGACACCTCAACTCGCTGAAGAACTACCACCAACGATGTCTCCGCAAGATCCTGCAAATCCCCTGGGAGGACAGGCGCACCAACGTTAGTGTCCCCGACCAGGTCAACATCCCCAGCATTGAAGCGCTGACCACACTTGATCAGCTCCGATGGGCAGGCCACATTGTTCACATGCCAGACACGAGACTCTCAAAGCAAGCGCTTTACTCGGAACTCCTTCACAGCAAACAAGCCAAAGGTGGGCAGAGGAAACATTACAAAAACACCCTCAAAGCCTCCCTGACAAAATGCAACATCCCCACTGACACCTGGGAGTCCCTGGACAAAGACCGCCCTAAGTGGGAGAAGTGCATCCAGGGGGGCGCTGAGCACCTCGAGTCTCACCGCCGAGAGTGTTCTATATGCAGACTATAGATATACTCTCTGTGTAGTCACTGTATAGTTGCATAAGATGGAGACTTGTTTACCTGATGCACTATCAATAAGGTTTACACTGTGTATATACTATGCTGGTACCACTAGAGGGTGCAACTGGTGGAGACCGCGGTTTCCTGTCCTGGTGGCAGGGGCTGTATAAAAGGGTAGCCACCATGCGGCTGCCTCACTCTGGAGTTACGAATAAAGGACCAAGGTCACTACAGTTTGAGTACAACACATTGCCTCGTGGAGTCATTCATAGGCATATTACAGACATAACAGAGAGCATGCAGAAATCAAGCGCAGGCAGCGGAAGGAGCATGCAGCAAACCTGTCCCTCCCACCCGTTCCCTCAATAATATCTGTCCCACCTGTGACAGGGACTGTGGTTCTCGTATTAGACTGTTCAACCACCTAAGGACTCATTTTTAGAGTGGAAGCAAGTCTTCCTCGATTCCGAGGCACTGCCTGTGATGATGATGATGTGGGATTTGTTGTCTGTCAGCACTTTTCCTCCTGTAGTCTGTCTCTTTCAGTTCCGGGGAATAGAAAAAAAATTAAACCAAGAAACTACATTCACTGTTCACTGATAACAAGTCAAATATTCACGTCAAAAGTTTTATATTATTGTACAATTTAATTCATTTTGTTTAATGAATGTAAAATTATTTTTGTATTAAATTGCAATTTAGTCACTTTCCTTCACTTGTAAACTGTTTTCATATTAGATTTCAATTAATTTCATTGCCTAGCAATAAGGGAAATTGACTTTTTAACACGTTAGCTGATTGGCAGATCTACATTGTGCGACTGGGATTAAAAACTATTTTGTACTAATCAAACATTCACTTAGAAATACATAGAGATGCTGCGCAAATGTAAAATGAATTTGATATGCAGCGTTTGTAGTAATATGGATAAGCACTCAGATGGTCCTTTGGCACTTATGCTAGGCTTATTATGGCAGCCAACTTTCCTTTAAAATTCCCAGCTGCCCCACAGTGTGGCTGGATTTCCTCATAGGTGCTGGATCATCACAGTGTCCTGTATCGATACCTCTTTAGAAAGTAGTCGAAGTCATGCGCTTAAGAAAAGTAGCAACATTTTATCAATTAATTACACGTTAAACTTACATGCAGAAGGAGCCAGTGCTGAGCTCCACGAGTTTGCAGCCCAGCCTACACGCATACACATGAGAGAGAGAGAGAGAGAGAGAGAGCACGCACAGCAAACATGCACCCCGCGTCATGTATGACATTCGTGCCACACAAGTGCCAGGCAATGACTATCTTCAACAAGCGAGAGTCTAACCACCTCTACTTGACATTCAACGGCATTACCATCGCCGAATCCCCTGCCATCAACATCCTGGGGGTCAACATTGACCAGAAACTTAACTGGACCAGCCACATAAATACTGTGGCAACGAGAGCAGGTCAGAGGCTGGATATTCTGCGGCAAGTGTCTCACCTCCTGACTCCCCAAAGCCTTTCCACCATCTACAAGGCACAAGTCAGGAGTGTGATAGAATACTCTCTACTTGCCTGGATGAGTGCAGCTCCAGCAACACTCAAGAAGCTCGACACCATCCAGGACAAAGCAGCCTGCTTGATTAGCACCCCATCCACCACCTTAAACATCCACTCCCTCCACCACTGGCACGCCGTGACTGCTGTATGTACTATCTACAAGATGCATTGCAGCAACTTGCCAAGGCTTCTTCGGCAGCATCTCCCAAACCCGCAACCTCTACCACCTAGAAGGACAAGGAACAGGTGCCCAAAGTGAGACAACTTTGTACGAAAAAAAAGATTTCCACGATACCGCTGTCCGTTGACAGACCTCACACCCCCCGCGCCTTAGCCTGGTTTTCCTCACTCCCACATTAGCCAATTCACTCAGTGGGCAGGCAGCAACCTTTCACTGGCTCCCAGTGCCCGGCATTCCAGTCCTGTGAACTCAAGCTTGCATGGAGCACCAGAATATGATTCAGGTGAGCTGACCTTGCGTTACCAGGTGAGAGCAGTTCACTTGTACGCAGGGACGCGAGGCACATTCTTGACTCCAGCCATGTGACTGATCACCAGCAGTGGAGGACTGAGTTTGGTTGAAAGACTGGAAAATCTTTGAGCTTTTCAGCCTTGCAAGGAGATAACTCAGAGCAGTCCTCCAGAGCTTGGGAAGGAAAAAAGTAAGGCTTGCATTTGTCTCGCGTCTTTCACGACCACCAGGCGTTTAAAAGTGCTTTACAGCCTATGAAGTACTTTTGAAGTATAGTCACTGTTGTAATATGGGAAACATGGCAGCCAATTTGCGCACAGCAAGCTCCCACAAACAGCAATGTGATCATGACCAGATAATCTGTTTTTGTTATGTTGATTGAGGGATAAATATTGGTCAGGACACCAGGGATAACTCCCCTGCTCTTCTTCGAAATAGTGCCATGGGATCTTTTACGTCCAGCTGAGAGAGCAGACGGGGCCTCGGTTTAACGTCTGATCAGAAAGACGGCACCTTCGACAGTGCAGCACTCCCTCAGTACTGGACTGAAGTGTCAGCCTAGACCTTTGTGCTCAAGTCCCTGGAGTGGGACTTGAACCCACAACCTTCTGACACAGAGGCGAGGGTGTTACCCACTGAGTCGCGGATGACGCTAGCTCGCAAAAGGTTTAGAAAATGCAAATTAGACATATTTCTTTCCGAAAATAACACTTTGAGATACAAAATATGAGTAATTTGAGCTATGACATGACGTAAGTGTGGCATGCTTGGGAGGAACAGGTGGCTTTGGACCTATGGCTCCGCAAGCTCTCCACCACTGGGTTTTTCCTGTTATTTCTGGGTCTGTTGTAGATTAGTTGATAGAGATCAATTGTTATGATTAGTAAACAACTCCATTATCATTGTATCATGCGACTACCAGGATGGTAGAAGACGAACTGGATGGGCCTTGGTCTTTTTTCATCTAGCAATTCCCATGCTCCAAAAAGGTAAACCCAGAACATTGGGCTCAATTTTCCCCAATGTCGTTTTTTGGCGTATTGCAAGAGTTACGCCCGTGTTATTTGGCCCTGACTACTCAAAAAAAATAACTAGCACGTTTCCCCATTCTAATTTTTGAAATTGGCACCGTGCAGCCTGTCCTTTAGCTTCGGGGAGTGGAACCTAATGTCTGCACCACAAAAACGATGCCCCCCACCCCTCCCCTGCTTCTGCGCATGCGTGAAAAAAAAGGACGGTTTTTACGTGACTGCTATGGGCGCGCATGCCCAGTATAGCTCCTGGTCTGCATTCGGCCATTTTTAAAAAGCCAGTTGTGTGTGACAACTTTAATTCTCAGTGGAAAGATCGGAGCTGCAATACAATATGCAACGTGGCTTAAGGACCAAGAATTTCTCACAGGACAAAGTGGAGGCACTGCTTACTGTAATTGGGCCAGATGACACGAGCTGGACACCACTGTTGTACTGACTCTGGATGAGGTGCAGATGCCGCCCATTGAGGTGCCAGGCCCTTTCCTGAGTTGTACGAGTGTTGGGACATTCCATGGTTTCTCACATTCCGAGGCTGGAGATTCCAGTAGAATGCAGCGAGCCATACCCAGGGTGAGGAGGGGAAGGAGAGCTCGACAGCGCTCTCCTGAGGTGCAGGATCTAACAGATATGGTTCAGATGGTGGCAATGAGTGCGGAGAGCATTGACCTTACGCGATCACTCCTGGACATCATCAGTGGGGTAGGTGATGAGGTATCGGGACTGTCGGGAGAAGTAACAACACTCTCACGAGAAATGGGAACACTGTCCGGGAACATGAGGGAGGGAATGTCGCAGGAAGCTGATACACTGTCAGGGCACATGAGTGAGGGAATGTCGGAGTTAGCTGCTGCAGTAAGGGAACACGCCCAGACCCCGCGGCCATTGACGGAATCAAATGCCACTCCCACTCCAATCCCCAGACCAGCCTCTGAAGAGCCCCAGGCCGGGCCTTCCACATTACCACCTGCCCACGCCCACTATCAAGAAGTGCGCATTACCCAAGATGTTCGAAAGAATAAGCTTGGTAGCAACCCGAGAAACGCTGCGCCACTGCCTGCGGGCAGGGGTGGAGTCAACAAGACCAAGCGCAGCGGGCGGTCTTAGAATAAGGTGGAGGAGAGATGGGTGCAGCCTTTCTTTGCTGCTGTTGTTATTATTGTTATTACTGTTGTAACTGTTCTCAAATTAAAAGTTTTTTGTAAGTTATGTAAATTTACAGTTTAAAAGTTTGTAACTGCTCTTAATGTTTTTAAGTGATCTTAGAGTTTGTAAATGATCTTAAAGTTTGTAAGTTATCTTAACTGAAAACTTTAAAATTTGACACAAGAATATTTTTATTAACATTAAGTTCAGTACAAACAAGTGTTAAACTTTTGAATATATTTTAAATTATAACGGAATCATTTCCATTATTTGTTCCATTATTAACACAAAATTTTGAACTAAAGAAGAATTATTTCCATTATTTGTTCCATTAACACAACACAACATTACGGAACTGGTCCAAACAGTAAACATGGTCCATTTGGAATAGTTGGCGCTGAGCCTTCAGGCAGCAAAGCGTTCACGGATGAGCTGCTAGCGCAAGGCTCGAGCAATCGTTAAAGGGGCAGAAAGGCCCGCCTTCCTTCGCCGTCGTGCTCCGGGTTCAGGTAGTTGCATGGCATCCTCATCTTCCTCCTCCTCCTCCTCATCATCATCTGTATCTTCCTCATCATCATCAGCCACTCTCACCTCAGGTGGGTCTTCTACAACCAGCTGCTGCTGCCTCATGATGGCGAAGTTGTGCAGCATGCAGCACACAACAGTGAACTGACCGACAATCTCAGGGGAGTATTGCAAGTAGCCTCCAGGCATTGGAAATGCTATTTCAAGATTCCAATGGTCCTCTCTATTAAGCTGCGTGTCGCAATGTGCGACATGTTGTATTCCCGATTAGCTTCCATCCGGGTTACACGTAGGGACGTCATGAGCCAGGTGGCGAGGCCGTACCCTTTGTCTCCCAGCAGCCAACTCTGCCCTTCTGACTACTGCTGAAACATGGCAGATATAGCGCTCTCGCGTAGGATGAACGCATCATGAGTGCTCTCAGGGTATCTCGCAACAACTGACATGATGCGATGCATGTCATCACACACGAGCTGGAAGCCTTTTCTGTTCATTTACATCTCAGAATCGTGCAAAGGTGCTCGCAAGGTGATGTGGATACAATCAATGCAGCCCTGTATCTTTGGGAAGCCAGCAATCCTAGAGAAGCCCACAGCCCTTTCATGCATTACCTGGGTGGTCATGGGGAACTTTATGTAGTCCTTCCTCCGGGCATATAGTGCAGCAGTCACCTGCCGAATGCAGATATGTGTTGCATGTTGAGAAATGGTGAACACATCCCCAGTTGTGACCTGAAATGATCCAGATGCATAGAATGAAAGTGCAGCTGTAACCTTCACTTCAACTGACAAAGCAGTCCTTCTGACGCTTCTAGGGTGCAGGTCTGCTTTTACTAACTCACACATCTCGGTTACAACTTCTTTCGGAAACGCAGCCTTCTCACACAGTCTGCATCACTCAGGTGCAAGTATGAATGCCTGTCTCGATATACCCGACATGGGTAAGGCCTCCTGCCCATCATCCTACATGCTCTGAGGTTCCTCATGCGATGACGTTGAATCAATCGTCCCCTTCCCAACACTATCATGCAGAAGGCTTACGCGCGGTATGGCATTGTCAATATTGCCCCCACAATTAAATTGTACCAGTGCAAGAAGCTCAAACCAGCAGGACAAAGTTAAAGCTTCTCTCCTCGCTCCCCAAGGTCGATGTCCTAGTATGGACCACACCCTGGTCTGCGCATGCGCAATAGGCTTTCTTAGAACGGGAAGCTAGGCATTCAATGAGGACATTTGTGGCAACGAAGTCTAATGCAATTCTTTAATTTTAGATTTTTTTCAAAGTACCACCCCGCCACCGAAAGAAGGTCTCCTCACTGAGCTCGAGGGTCGGCCGGCAGAATCGCTCCCTCGTCCGGACACGGACTCGGCAAATAAAAAAGCAACGCGCTCCAAATAAACGGCGCAGATAACTGGGGAAAATTGAGCCCATTATTTCAAACCAATCCATGACAACTGGGTAAGGGAACTCAAGCTCAAATCAACAAAAGGCAAGCTGATGCCAGGAACTTCTCTTTCACACAGAGTAATCATCACAGAGAATTGAAGTTCATATAGAGTAGTGGAGGCAAAAATTCCTGAATTCGTTTAAGAAACAACTGGATTGTTATAGGGGAACTAAATGATTGAGCTACAGTGGGCCAAATGGCCTTTGTCATACATGTCTATCTTGTGATTTGATTGAATGGGGTGAAATAGGCCTTAGTAGCGAATCGACAGCCTGTTATACACCCTGTTGATTCCTGAGAAGAAAGGTTGAGCAGGTTGGGCCTGTACTCATTGGAATTTAGAAGAATGAGAGGTGATCTTATTGAAACGTATAAGATTCTGAGGGGGCTCGACAGGGTAGATGCTGTGAGGATGTTTCCCCTCGTGGACCTTTGGAATTCTCTACCTCAGAGAGCTGTGGAGGCTGGCTCATTGAATATATTTAAGGTGGAGATAGACAGATTTTTGAACAATAAAGGAGTCAAGAGTTATAGGGAGCGGGCAGGGAAGTGGAGCTGAGTCCATGATCAGATCAGCCATGATCTTATTGACTGGTGGAGCAGGCTCGAGGGGCCAAATGGCCTACTCCTGCTCCTATTTCTTATGTTCTTATCCCACCCGATTTTCTTTGCAACTCAAGCCAGTGGCAAAGGAAATTGTGTGGAGTGCAGAGTTTGTTCCTGATTCACTATTGCTTGTTTTGTGCAAACGCCCAAGACAAATTCATACCCCAATGTGCTTTATGTCCTCTTGTTAATTATTGTAAACTTATTTTAAATAATGGTTTGCCAAATAGTTTCTTCATGACAATGGTTGCCCCTTCATGGTGACTGGTGTCTGTAAGTGTACACACAGAGCTGGCAGACATAGAGCACATTTGATACAAACTACCTTACTGAGTCAAATTAAAATGAAAACAGTCTTTCATGACTGTACGTTTTTCTTCCTTGCCTTATTTCCTGACAAACATCACAGGAATATTTGAAACACCAAGAAATGTGCATCGGGCCTGTGTTTTTTTCCAGTTGTAATAATCCCTGTGGAAACATTTTATTCTTTAATCATTATGGTCATTGCTAATGTTAATGCAACTGTATCTTCATGTTTCTCAGCACTGAAAATGCAAATTATCAAGCCAGCAGGATTCTCAGAGCTGTCTCAATACCCTTTGTTACTTATTGTGTGAGTATTACTTTAGACTTAATGGTTGGGGTGGGGCTTAGTGATACATGTTTCTATTATCCTGGTCAGAGCACTCTACTCATTTATTGAGACTACCTAGACTTCAATCACATAAGAACATAAGGGATTGTCCTATGAGGAGAGATTGAATAGACTAGGTCTATATTCTCTAGAGTTTAGAAGAATGAGAGGTGATCTCATTGAAACATACACAATTCTTACAGGGTTTGGCAGGGTAGATGCAGGGAGGATGTTTCTCCTGGCTGGGGAGTCTAGAACCAGGGGTCATAATCTCAGAATTAGGGGTCGGCCATTTAGGAATGAGATGAGGAGAAATTTCTTCACTCAGAGGGTGATTAATCTTTGGAATTCTATACTCCAGAGGGCTGTGGAGGCTAAGTCGTTGAGTATATTCAAGACAGAGATCGATATATTTTTGAATATTAAGGGAATCAAGGGATAGGGGAATAGTGCAAGAAAGTGGAGATGAAGCCATGATCTTATTGAATGGCGGAGCAGCCTCGAGGGGCCGAATTCTTATGTTCTTATAAGAATTAGGCAGTGCATTCCAGATTGTAACAACTCATTGTGTAAAAACAATTCCCCTCAATTAATGAGTGAATCTATGTATTATTTTGCTTGCAGTGGAGACAGTCCTGGTAGCCAGATTGTCACTGAGCAGTTCCAGGCAGATTGGGCAACTGTGCTTGTTAGTTCATTCAACACCATTGTTGTTAAATTCGATGGCCGTGGCAGTGGTTTCCAAGGCACTAAACTCTTGTATGAAGTAAAGGGAAACCTGGGGACCGTGGAGGAAAAGGATCAAACCGATGCTTTGAAGTAAGTACCTTTTTGATGGTCGCACACGGCAGACCCATCTCCGACGCGTTTTGAACAAATAACTATTAGTGGAAAACATCCTGTTTGGTTGGGTGTTCTTTCATGTAACCTTGTCAGCTGCTCATTAATATTGTTATTTTCACCTGAAGCTGTTTCAAATGTGTCTGTGAGAACCCAACTACAAAGGGCTTGAAGCTAGAAGGCAAAAAACAAATATTAATATTCATAAGACTTGCACTTGGTATTATCACTTCCAGTTTTAATGCTGTTAATGAAGTTGTTGCCTGTGGAAAGCTTATAATCCTATATTCTGGAGGTAAATTGATCTGCTAGTCATAAGCACTATTAAAAGCAAGTACTGTGAGTATCTGAAGGTTCAGATAGCAGGATATTTGCTCATTATGCCTAATACCTATTTGCAGTGCCCTAATTGTCGACAAAGGGTTGCAAATGTATGAAAATAAGTAATAACGGTAAATAATCTTGCAACGTCTTCATTGTGGATGCATTGTTCTGGCCTCCAGCGCTTAGTTGTGCTATTATCTTATGCAACGGTATTCATAGAGGAACACAAGAAACTTTCAAAACAGGAAAAGCCTATCCAACTTATTTAAATGAGAAGTAAAAAATGTTGAAAGTCAAAAACAAAAGCAGAAAATGCTGGAAAGACTGAGCCATCTGTGGAGAGAACAGGTGAGTTAACATTTCAGGTGTTACCCTATAGTGGAACAATTGTGATGAAGGGTTACAACTAAAACGTTAACTTACATGTGTTTCTTGCATCTTGTCGCTGGATATCCTGCTATTTCTCCATTATGGATGGTATGTAGATCACATACAAGAACGGGGTCTATATATTAGTTAACCCTAGTGGAGCGACATTGGGTCAAAAATCAATTGTGTATCGCACTCACTACTACAACAACTTGCATTTAAGTCATTAATGTATATGGTGAAAAGTCGAGGCCTCAGTATCAATCCCTGAGGATCACCACTTGTCACATCCCATCAATCAGAGAACAAACCATTTATCCCTACTCTCTGCCTCCGACCTCCCAGACAATTAGCGACCCATGTCACAAGGTTATCTTCAAATCCGTGGGCACTCATCTTTGCTAATAATCTCTTGTGCGGGACCTTCTCAAATGCCTTCCGGAAGTCCATATAAAAAACATTCACTTACACTCCCCTGTCCACCATGTTAGTGACCTCCTCAAAAAGTTCAAATAAATCTACACTGCCTACAATACAGCCTATCTTTGTGTCACCGGCAAATTTAATATATGGCTTTTTATGCCATTATCTAAGTCGTTAATAAATACGGTGAATAGTTGAAGCCCCAACACAGATCCCTGCGGGACACACTGGTCACATCCTGCCAGTTAGAGTACCTGCCCATTATCACTACTCTGTGTCTCCTGCCTGCCGCTCAGCCATTTCCTAATCAGGTCAATAATTTGCTTTCAATTCCATGGGCTTCAACCTTATAATAATAATAACTTTTATTTATATAGCACATTTAACGTAGTAAAACTTGCCAAGGCACTTCACAACAGTGTTACAGACAAACAGATAAATTTGACACCGAGCCACAGATGAAATTAAGGCAGATGATCATGAGCTTGTTTAAAGAGGTAGGTTTTAACGAGCGTCTTAAAGGAGGAAAGAGAGGTAGCGTAGCGGAGAGGTTTAGGGAGAGAGTTCCAGAGTTTAGGGCCCATCAGCTGAAGGCACGTCCGCCGATGGTTGAGCAGTTATAATGAGGGATGCTCAAGAGGCCAGAATTTGAGGAGCGCAGACATCTTGTGGGATTGTGAGGCTGAAAAATATTACAGAGATAGGGAGGGGCAAGTCCATAGAGTGATTTGTAAACAAGGATGAGAATTTTGAAATCGGGGCATTATTTACCTGGGAGCCAACAAGCACAGGGGTGATGGGTGATCTTGACTTGGTGCGGGTTAATACACGGGCTGCTGAGTTTTGGGTGACTTCAAGTTTATGTAGTGTAGAATGTGGGAGGCCAGCCAGGAGTGAGTTGGAGTAGTCAACTCTAGAGGTAACAAAGGCATGAATGAGGGTTTCAGCAGCACAAGAGCTGAGGCAGGGGCGGAGGTGGATAATGTTACGGAGGTGGAAAAATGCGGTTTTAGTTATGCCGAGGATATGTGGCTGGAAACTCATTTCAGGGTCAAATACAACACCTAGGTTGTGAACAGTCTTGTTAACTCTCAGATTGATGCTGGAGAGAGGGATGGAGTCAGTGGTTAGGGAACACAGTTTGTGGCCGGGACCAAAGATAATAGCTTCAGTCTTCCCAATATTTAATAGAAGAAAATTTCTGCTCATCCAGTACTGGACGTCAGATGTTAACCTTAGTTAACAGCCTCTTGTGAAGGACTTTATCAAATGCCTTCTGGAAGTCCGTGTGGAAAATATCCATAGATTCTCCCCCGTCCACCATGTTAGCGACCTCCTCAAAAAATTCAACTATATTAATCAGACATGAGCTACACTTCACAAATCCATGCTGACTCTCTGATAAAGTGATACTTAATCAGGCTGAGCGGCCCCCGGCCTGCGAGCATCATCGGAGCAGGCCGGGGAGCGGAAGGAGCAACATGGTGGCATACCACTCCAAGGAGCAGCACATGATGGAGCAGGAGAGCAACGGCAGTGAAGAGGGACGACACGAAGATCCAGGTCGGTGATTGGAGCGTGGGCAGGTACCGCAGAAGCGGCGAGGTCGGGGCAAAGGAGCGGCGAGAGATTGCAGAGGGACGTGATCGGGGCCCAGAAGAGGCGCGGGTTTTGGGGCCCAGGAAAGGCGAGGGCCCAGGGACAGCACGGGCCAGCCCACACTGTGATATGTGTGCGCATTAGGTCCGTGCAGCAGAGCTGGTCTCCAGTCGTCTGGGTTAATCCTTGCTACTGGACCAAGACCTAGCTCTGTCAAGCCCGTGTGGTGGCTGGTGTGCAACGGCCACCACACATTACAAAAATCCACACACAGGCATCTTCCACCCTTCAGGATTTAGTTCGGGACCTGGAATATTAGGTCCTTCATTGAAACACCTGTGAACTTCGTGACGTGGAAGCAAATCATCCTCAATTCGAAGTACTGCTGATAATAATGATGATAATGATGACTTAACCAGTGCTCAATCACTCTGTCTCTGATGTTAGATTCCAGTAACTTCCCCACATTTGATGTTAAACAAACAGATCTGTGGTTACCTGGTGTCTCTCTTTCCCTTCTTAAATAATGGAGTGACATTTGCAATTTTCCAATCCAAGGGCACAATTCCTGGACCTAGAGCGCTTTGGAAAATTATAACTAATGCAGCTACAATTTTCCCATCTATTGCCTTTAATACCCTGAGGTTGGAAAAATTAACTCATGCCGATTTGTCCAGCTTAGGTCCCATTATTTTCCTCATTGCCATTTTTTTAACCTACAACAATGACTTGCTTTTAAGACAGTAAAGTTCCTCCCGTTATTTTAAGGCTCACTTGTTCCTGCTGGCATTTTATGCTCTCTCGTCATAGTTTAAAAACGACGCACTCTTGCCATCATGCTACTCAGAAAAATCTGCTCAAAGCAACATTTGACAAAATAAAACAGAGTCCTCAGTCAGTCTTTCTAAGTTGATCTGTTGTGTGCTTTAATTTCAGGATCCTCTTGAAGAAACCGTACATTGACACAACCAGAGTTGGTGTATTTGGACAGGTAATATTGCACTTAGACAAAAAGTTTTAAAAGATAAATGTATTTTTAAAATTCTGACAGCCACTGCCAGTTGCAATCAGCGTGATCAGCACCACACCATCCCGCTGTTGCCAGGCAGACAGCCCGGAATTTGTGGTGCAGGAGGGCAGGCCACCTGTGGAGGAGGTGTGACAGGCACTGGCAGCTCACACAGATTATTTGCATGAGACCCAAGACCCACTTTTCGGTTGGCCTCGGGCCTCCCGGTTCAGGCGCACGTGTATTGCGGCAGCATCATCGCCATTGTGTCAAAAACCATGGCGTCGAGGAATTTCTACCCCTGTGCCTTCAGGAGAGATGAGGAGACAGTTGGATTCTGTGTAATCTGTGGTCAAAAGTCACAGCAAATGCTGCAGAATGAATTGGGTTGAATTGGGAAGAAAGGGTTGTCCTATGAGGGGTGATTGAATAGATTGGGCCGATACTCTCTGAACAGCCATGAACTCATTGAATGGCGGTGCAGGCTCGAAGGGCCGAATGGCCTACTCCTGCACCTATTTTCTATGTTTCTATGTTAACATATAAGATTCTGAGGGGGATTGACAGAGTAGATGCTGAGAGGCTATTTCTCCTGGCTGGAGTGTCTAGAACTAGGGGGCACAGTCTCAGGATAAGGGGCTGGCCATTTAGAACTGAGACGAGGAGGAATTTCTTCATTCAGAGGGTTGTAAATCTTTGGAATTCTGTACCACAGAGGGCTATGGAAGCTCAATTATTGAGTATATTCAAGGCTATCATTAACAGATTTTTGGACGCTAAGGAAATCAAGGGATATGGGGATCGTTGGGGAAACTGGAGTTGAGGTCGAAGATCAGCCATGTCTAATTGAATGGTGGAGCAGGCTCAAGGGGCTGTATGGCCCACTCCTGCTCCTATTTCTTATGTTCTTATTATGTCTTCAGATAATATCATAAAAATGTCATTCAAAATCCAATAATATGTTCATGAGCTTTATGAGAAACTGAACTTTATGAGAACTATAATTTTGTCTTATTGATGTACAGCTCGTGAACTTACACTGAAGGTATTAATTGGCGTCACGTGAAAGATTAACTTCTCCTGTCTGCTCTCTCCAGGCTTATGGTGGTTATCTTACTATGATGCTGCTTACTACAGGAAATGACTTAGACAAAAGAAATGCCTTATTCAAGTGTGGAATTGCAGTTTCGCCAATCACAGACTTTAAACTTTACGGTAAGCATCAGCTTGCAAAATTCCCTGCCTCAGCCCATCTGAAACTGTCACCCCTTAGTCACCTGCTGCCTCGACTATATCAATGCTCTCTTGGTCAGCCTGCTAAAACATAGCGCCTTTAACGTAGTAAAACTTCCTAAGGTGCTTCACAGGAGCATTATAAAACAAATAATGACACCGAGCCACATAAAGAGATATTAGAGCAGATGAGCAAAAGTTTGGTCAATGAGGTAGGTTTTAAGGAGCATCTTAAAGGAGGAAAGAGAGATAGAGAGGCGGAGAGATTTAGGGAGGGAATTCCAGAGCTTAGGACATTGCTAGCTGAAGGCACGGCCACCAATGGTGGAGCGATTATAATCAGAGATGCTCAAGAGGCCAGAATTAGAGGAGCGCAGATATCTCGGAGGGTCTTGGAGCTAGAGGAGATTACATTAACTTCAAACCATCCAAACCTCTTATCGCACACAGAGTCCCGCTCGTCCATTACAGCTGTCTTCACTGACCTACATTGGCTCCCAGTGCCCTAACATCTCAGATTTAAAATTCCCATCATTATGTTTAAATCCCTTCATTGCTTCAACCTTCCTTACCTCTTTAATCTTCTCCAGCCCATCAAACCCGCCTGATCTCTGTTCCCCTGACTGACCTCTTCCCCACTTCCTCCTTTCCCTTCACCCCACCAACGGCAACTGTGATTTCAATCATCTACGCCCCACATCTATTTGGAATTCCCTCCCTAAAACCCCTCAATCTGTCCACATCCTTCTCCTTTAAAACCTTCCTTAAAACCCAATCCTCGACCAAGCTTTTAGTGATCCCTTCTTTGGCTCAGGAAACCATTTTTCCTTGCACCTCTGTGAAATGCCATGGATGTTTTCTCCTGTTTTTCGCAAGGTGTTGTTGTTGTTAAATATTGTTCATTTACCTCATTAATGTTAAATAAATGTGTCTGTTGGTTTATACCCTGGGATGTGGTCTGATTGAGTGTATATTCTACCCCCTACCAAAGGCAAGGAAATTAAGTGGCAGACAATATTTCCAGTTTACTAGAACAGCGTGGCAGACAGTCTAGAATATAAGAACATAAGAATTAGGAGCAAGAGTAGGCCACATAGCCCCTTGAGCCCACTCCGCCATTCAATATTATGGCGGATCTTCGACCTCAACTCCACTTCCCCGCCCGATCGCCATATCCCTTGATTCCCCTAGAGTCCAAAAATCTATCGATATCACAGCCTTGAATATATTCAGAGACTCAGCATCCACAGCCCTTTTGGAGTAAAGAATGAAGAAATTCCTCCTCATCTCAGCCTTAAATGGCCGACCCCTTATCCTGAGACTATGCCCCTAATTCTAACTCTAGCCAGGGAAACAGCCTCTCTCAGCATCTACCCTGTCAATTCTCCTCAGATTCTTATATGTTCCAATGAGACTATTTGACTCCTTGTGTCTCACGACATTTCTCTAAATTTTGGGCCAGTGAAAGTACATCCTGGTCCCTGGAGGACATGAGATCCACTTACAGGGGTGGCCTTTGATGCTGATTTATGAGGAAAGACTGGGGAAAATTGGTCTATTCAGCTTGGAATTAAGAAAGTATCCGACATGTGATTTTTATAGAGCTATATAAGAAGATAACGCAATGAAATTAAATTGTGAGACTAGAACTAGGTTCAAACTAGTAAAACGGTAAATTGAGACTTGATATCAAAAGTTTTTTTACACAAACCGTGATCAAAATATAGAATAAACTTCCACAAAGATTAATAAAGGCAAAAATACCGGAATCATTTCAGAAACAATTGGAAGCTGAAATGGGGGGACTTTAAAAGCTCTGTGGATGGATGAATTTAGATCGGCCCAATGCAGAATTATCTTGTGATCTTACGAGTGAGAAGCTCTGCCTGATTTTCCTACTTACTTCCAATTTCCTGCTTTTGACCCCTTCGTCATGATGAACCATTTGCCTGGATCAGTTTTTGTCAGTTCCATTCATAATCTCAAAAAACTTCCATTAGATCACCTCAAAAAGTCCCATTTCCCAAGAAAGCAAGCCACATATATTTGTAAAAGGAATTATAGTTTTATCCTAGAGTCCGTCCTTATAATGCTCCAGGGAATTCTGTGCTTACTGGATCAGCCATTATTAAAGTTTGACGCTGATTCACCAAGATGCTAAAGTGAGCCCTGATAATGCATCGTGATCGGGAGCTTGAACCCTGGCTGAGACTTCCCTTTCCTGTCTCAGGGGATCCGAGGCTAATGGGAGCAGGCTAACCACTAACCCAGAGCCTGACCTCTAACCCAGAGCCTGACCTCTAACCCAGAGCCTGACCTCTGACCCACAGCCTGACCACTAACCTAGAGCCTGACCTCTAACCCACAGCCTGACCTCTGACCCAGAGCCTTACCACTGACCCACAGCCTGTCCACTGACCCACAACCTGACCTCTAACCCAGAGGCTGACCACTGACCCACAGCCTGACCACTAACCCAGAGGCTGACTACTAACCCAGAGGCTGACCACTGACCCACAGCCTGACCTCTAACCCAGAAGCTGACACGATCCACCCGCTGACTCTAACCCAGAGGCTGACCACTGACCCACAGCCTGACCTCTAACCCAGAACCTGACCTCTAACCCATAGCCTGACCTTTAACCCAGAGGCTGACCACTGACCCACAGCCTGACCTCTAACCCAGAGCCTCACCTCTAACCCAGAGCCTGACCACTGACCCACAGCCTGACCTCTAATCCACAGCCAGACCACTGACCCAGAGCCTGACCACTGACCCACAGCCTGACCACTGACCCACAGTCTGACTACTAACCCAGAGCTTGACCACTGATCCAGAGGGTGACCACTAACCCATAGCCAGACCACTGACCCAGAGCCTGACCACTGACCCAGAGGCTGACCACTAACCCACAGCCAGACCACTGACCCAGAGGCTGACCACCAACCCACAGCCAGACCACTGACCCACAGCCTGACCTCTGACCCACAGCCTCAGCACTAACTCACAGCCAGACCATTGTCCCAGAGCCTGACCACTAACCCACAACCAGACCACTGACCTACAGCTAGACCACTGACCCAGAGCCTGACCACTAACCCACAACCAGATCACTGACCCAGAGGCTGACCACCAACCCACAGCCAGACCACTAACTCACAGCCAGATCATTGTCCCAGAGACTGACCATTAACCCACAACCAGACCATTGACCCACAGCCAGACCATTGTCCCAGAGCCACAGCACTAACCCACAACCTGGCCACTAACCCAGCACAGACATGATGAGCTGAAAGTTCCTCCTTCTGTGCCATATATTTCGATGAGCTCGACTCAAGGCAGAACAGGGATTGAAGCTGGAACCGCAAAGCCATCAGGGAAGCTGTGTTCTTGCCTTTAACTCCATCCCATCCTTTATCATTCGGAAACAAATCAGCCAAGAAACTGCTGCTTGTGATATTAGCACCCAAACACATAACCTAATTGTATGACTTATCTTCTGTCTGCTATTTTGCCGAAAATAAGAACGTAAAAACAGTGACGGACAGGAAAAAACTTACTGGTCCATCTTGCCTGTTCTGATGCCTTATCATAGAACCATAAGATTTACAGCACGGAAGGAGGCCATTTCGGTCCATCGTGTCTGCGCCAACAAAGAGCTATCCAGCCTAATCCCACTTCCCAGCTCTTGTTCCGTAGCCCTGTAGGTTACGGCATTTCAACTGCATACCAAAGTGCTTTTTAAATGTGGTGAGGATTTCTGCCTCTACATCCTTTCAGGCAGTGAGTTCCGGATTCCCACCACTCTCTGGGTGAAGAAATTTCCCCTCTAATCTCCTCTAAGCCTTCTACTAATTACTTTAAATCTATGCCACCTGGTTGTTGACCCCTCTGCTAAGGGAAATAGGCCCTTTCTATCCATTCTATCTAGGCCTCTCATAATATCACACACCTCAATTAGGTCTCCCCTCAACCTCCTCTATTTTAAAGGAAACAAACACAGCCTATACAATCTTTCCTCACAGTTAATATTCTCCAGTCCAGACAACATCCTCGTAAATCTCCTCTGTACCCTCTCTAGTGCAATCGCATCTTTCCTATAATGTGGTGACCAGAACTGCACACAGTACTCTAGCTGCGGCCTAACCAGTGTTTTATACAGTTCAAGCATAACCTCCCTGCTCTTGTATTCTATGCCTTGGCTAATAAAGGCAAGTATCCCGTGTGCCTTCTTAACCACCTTATCGACCTGGCCTACAATCTTCAGGGATCTGTGGACCTGCACTCCAAGGTCCCTTTGTTCCTCTACACTTCTCAGTGTCTTACCATTTAATGTGTATTCCCTTACCTTGTTAGTCTTCCCCAAATGCATTCCCTCACACTTCTTCGGATTGAATTCCATTTACCACTGTTCTACCCACCTGACCAGGTGAGGAGTGTCTCCCACAAGTTCACCCCCTGTGGTCAAGGTGTGCATTTCTTAGGTGTATACAGTATGCAGTGTTGCTATGAAGGTTACAGTTACATGAAGGTTACATACATGACATCACCTTTCCCCGCCCTCCCCCCCCCACAACGTGTTATGGGGTCAAAGACTAAGTCTTTTAGGCAGTCGACGCTCTCTCGTGGAGCGCCGCAGTTGGGGCTCTGGTTGTTGCGCCTTGGCATGCGTCTCTGTCACCTGTGGTGATTCCAGCTTGTCCGGGCTGGCCGCTGGGACTGTGCATGCTGCTGAATGTTCTTGTTGCTCGTTCACTGGCGGTGGTGTGGGCAACATCTCATGATCTTCCTCAGGTTCCTCAGTGTCCATGCTGAACCTTTTTTTTACTTGGTCCAAATGCTTGCGGCATATCTGTCCATTGTTAAGTCTGACCACTATGACCGTTTTCCCCTCTTTACCAATTACAGTGCCCTCGAGCCAGTTGGGCCCCAAAGCGTGATTAAGAACAAATACAGGGTCATCGATTTCTATACATCTCCCCTTTGAGTTACGGTCATGGCACTCATTTTGGGATTGGCGCTTGCCCTCAACAATGTCTGACAGGACAGGATGAATGAGGGACAGCCGAGTTTTAAGTGTATGTTTTCATGAGTAGTTCCACTGGCGGGACTCCCGTGAGCGAATGCGGTCGGGACCTATAGCCCAGCAGGAAGCGCAATAGGCAGCATTGAAGGGAGGGTCTTTGAATCGGAGCATGCCTTGTTTTATGATTTGGACCACACGTTCCGCCTGGCCATTGGAAGCCGGCTTGAATGGTGCCGTCCTGACATGTTTGATGCCATTACCCGACCTGAACTCCCGGAATTCATAACTAGTGAAACACGGGCCGTTGTCGCTAACCAGGATGTCCGGCAAGCCGTGGGTCGCAAAGACCGTACACAGACTCTCCACAGTAGTGGATGCCATGCATGAATTCAATATGATGCACTCGATCCATTTCGAGTTCTCATCAACAACAATGAGATACATTTTTCCCATGAACGGGCCCGCGTAGTCTACGTGAATACATGGCCATGGCCTGGTGGGCCAGGACCACAGGCTGAGTGGGGCCTCCCTGGGAGCATTGCCCAGCTGGGCACACGTCGTACACCTGCGAACACAGTGTTCCAGTCTGAGTCAATTCCCGGCCACCATACATGTGACCGGGCAATGGCCTTCATTAGTACGATGCCTGGGTGCTCACTGTGGAGTTCCCTGATGAATGCTTCCCTTCCCTTCTGGGGCATGATTACCCAGCTGCCCCATAGTAGGCAGTCGGCTTGGATGGAGAGCTCATCCATCCATCTGTGAATCGGTCTGACCTCCTCGGGGCATGCTCCGTGTGCGGGCACCCAATCCCCAATCAGGACACATTTCTTAATCAAGGATAGGAGGGATCTCTGTTGGTCCAGATTTTGATCTGGCGGGCTGTGATGGGGAGCCTGCGCTGTCAAAGGCTTCAACGGCCATGACCATCTCAGCGCTTTGCTCCGCTGCCCCCTCAGTGGTGGCCAGTGGAAGCCTGCTGAGCGCGTCAGCGCAATTTTCGGTGCCTGGCTGGTGCCGTATGGTGTAGTCGTACGCAGCCAGCGTGAGAGCCCATCACTGTATGCGAGCTGACGCATTGGCATTGACAGCTTTGCTGTCTGACAACAGGGATGTTAACGGCTTGTGGTCCGTTTCTAACTCAAACCTTCTGCCGAAAAGGTACTGGTGCATCTTTTTCACCCCGTAGACATATGCGAGTGCTTCCTTTTCAACCGTCCCATATCCCCGTTTGGGAGAGCGACCTAGAGGCATAAGCCACAGGTTGGAGTTGGCCCTCATCATTACTCTGCTGCAACATGCAGCCAACCCCATAGGATGATGCATCACATGTCAAAACCAATTTCTTACAGGGGTTGTACAGGATCAACAGTTTATTAGAACAAAGCAGGTTCTGTGCCCGATTTAAAGCCCTTTCCTGACAGTCCCCCCAAAACCAATTGCAAACCTTACACAGGTGCACATATAGCAGCTCCAACAGTGTGCTTAAATTCGGCAGAAAGTTCCCGAAATAGTTCAATAGTCCCAGAAATGAACGCAACTCCGACGTGTTGCCGGGCCTGGGCACGCGACGGATTGCATCCGTTTTAAAACATAAGAACATAAGAATTAGGAACAGGAGTAGGCCATCTAGCCCCTCGAGCCTGCTCCGCCATTCAACAAGATCATGGCTGATCTGGCCGTGGACTCAGCTCCACTTACTCGCCCGCTCCCCATAACCCTTAATTCCCTTATTGGTTAAAAATCTATCTATTTGCGACTTGAATACATTCAATGAGCTAGCCTCAACTGCTTCCTTGGGCAGAGAATTCCACAGATTCACAACCCTCTGGGATTGGTTTTGGATTCGGTAGGCCGGATCCCGTCTATGGCAACCCTCCTGCCCAAAAACTCAACCTCTGGGGCCAAAAACACACACTTGGACTTCTTTAGTCGCAGGCCTACCCGGTCCAGTCGGCGTAGCACCTCCTCCAGGTTGTGGAGGTGTTCCTCGGTGTCTCGACCCATGATAAGGATGTCATCCTGAAATACGATTGTTCCAGGGATGGATTTGAGCAGGCTTTCCATGTTCCTTTGAAAGATAGCGGCCGCTGATCGAATGACACCTGTTGTAGACAAACAGCCCCTTGTGCGTGGTGATGGTGGTCAGTAGCATGGATTCTTCGGCCAGTTCCTGGGTCATGAAGGCTGAAGTGAGGTCCAACTTGGTGAACAGCTTGCCGCCTGCCAGCGTGGCAAAAAGACCTCCACTCTCAGAAGCGAGTATTGGTCTTGTAGTGACACTCGGTTGATAGTGGCCTTTTAGTCACCACAGATCCTGACCGAGCCATCCGTTTTTAGGACAGGTACGATGGGGCTTGCCCTGTTGCTGAATTCAATGGGCGAAATTATGCCCTCTCTTAGGAATCTGTCCAACTCACTCTCAATTTTCTCCCGCATCACATACGGCACAGCTCTGGCTTTGTGGTGCACTGCTCTGGCGTCTGGGGTGATGCATATCACTACTTTGGTACCTTTGAAAGTCCCGACACCAGGTTGAAATAGTGACTTAAATTTCTGTAGGACCTGTGAGCATGAACTTCGCTCCACAGGTGAAATGGCGTGCACATCCCCCCATTTCCAGTTCATCTCGGCTAGCCAGCTCATCCCCAAAAGCGCGGGACAATTTCCCGGGACAATCCAGAGTGGCAGCCGGTTCTCTGATCCATTATGTATGACTACCAACATTACACTGCCTAGCACTGGGATGATCTCTTTGGTGTACATCTGTAATTGCATGTCAATGCGTTCTAATTTGGGTCTGCTAGCTCTGAGTGGCCATAGTTTCTCGAATTGTTGGACACCCATAAGTCACTAGCTGGCCCCTGTGTCCAGCTCGATGTGTACCGGGATGCCATTTAATAGGACTTTCATCATCATAGGTGACGTTTTGGTATATGAACTGTGGCTGTTTGCCACATGAACCCGCTGAACTTCAGCATCCATTGCTTTGTCCCAAGCATCAATCTGCCTTGCAGATGCCTCTTCTGGTTTATCTGCCTCGTAATTTAGCCTCACTGCAGGCTTCCTGCACATTCTGGCTAAATGTCCAGTGAAGTTACAATTTGTGCAGATAAATTGTTGAAACCTACAGGTTTTTGCAGCATGTCTGCCCCCGCACCTCCAGCATGAGCTGAGATCGTTGTGAACAAAAGGGCTGTTACCAGGTATTTCTCTCTGATTGTCTCTTTGATTACTCTTGAGCACTCTGTTAATGGGTGTCAATGGCCCCATCCCGGGACGCATTGTCCACCTTGATGGCGTAAATGTCCGTTCAACCTGCCATTGTCTCTGGTTAGGACCCACTCTAGAGTCTGTTGCTGCCTGAGTGGTGTTGAATTGCCCTTGCCTGCCTGTGAGGTTCTGAGTTGTGTTTACAATATTAACTCCCTGATCCATCGCCACGTTGGAAGCAGAGTTGCACGCGTATATTATCCTGATTTCCTCCTTCCCCGCCATGAAGGTCTGTGCCATCAACACCAGCCACTTCCAAGGTCAAGTCTTGGGTCTCAATTAGCTTTCTGAAAATCCCGGCATGACCAATGCCCTCAATAAAGAAATCCCTTAACATCTCCCCACTGCAGGCGTCTGGGAACTTACAGAGGCTGGCCAAGCGCCGAAGGTCCGCAACGAAGTCCGGTATACTCTGTCCTTCCCGACGTCGGTGTGTATAGAATCGGTGTCGTGCCATGTGTATACTGCTCACCAGTTTGAGGTGCTCACCAATCAGTTTGCTGAGCTCTTCAAAGGTTTTGTGTAATGAGAAGGGACTAATTAGCAATCTTGTTGTGCGAGGCCCCTTGGGGAAGAGTGACCATAATATGGTAGAATTCTTTATTAAGATGGAGAGTGATACAGTTAATTCAGAAACTAGGGTCCTAAACTCAAGGAAAGCTAACTTCGACGGCACGAGGTGCGAATTGGCTAGAATAGACTGGCAAATGATACTTAAAGGGTGGATAGACAATGGCAAACATTTATAGATCATATGGATGAACTTCAACAGTTGTACATCCCTGTCTGGAGTAAAAAATAAAACAGGGAAGTTGGTTCAACCGTGGTTAACAAGCGAAATTAAGGATAGTGTTAGATCCAAGGAAGAGGCATATAAATTGGCCAGAAAAAGCAGCAAACCTGAGGACTGGGAGAAATTTAGAACTCAGCAGAGGAGGACAAAGGGTTTAATTAGGAGGGGGAAAATAGAATACGAGAGGAAGATTGCCGGGAACATAAAAACTGACTGCAAAAGCTTCTATAGATATGTGAAGAGAAAAAAATTAGTCAAGATAAATGTAGGTCCCTTGCAGTTAGACTCAGGTGAATTAATAATGGGGTACAAAGAAATGGCAGACCAATTGAACAAATACTTTGGTTCTGTCTTCACGAAGGAAGACAGAAATGAGCTTTCGGATGTACTAGGGGACCGAGGGTCTAGTGAGAAGGAGGAACTAAAGGATATCCTTATCAGGCGGGAAATTGTGCTAGGGAAATTGATGGGATTGAAGGCCGATAAATTCCCGGGACCTGATTGTCTGCATCCCAGAGTACTTAAGGAGGTGGCCCTAGAAATAGTCGATGCATTGGTGATCATTTTCCAACAGTCTATCGAATCTGGATCAGTTCCTATGGACTGGAGGGTAGCAAATGTAACACCACTTTTTAAAAAAGGAGGGAGAGAGAATACGGGTAATTATAGACTGGTTAGTCTGACATCAGTAGTGGGGAAAATGTTAGAATCAATTACTAAGGATGAAATAGCAGCACATTTGGAAAGCAGTGACAGGATTGATCCAAGTCAGCATGAACTTATGAAGGGGAAATCATGCTTGACAAATCTTCTGGAATTTTTTGAGGATGTAACTAGTAGAGTGGACAAGGGAGAACCAGTGGATGTGATGTATTTGGACTTTCAAAAGGCCTTTGACAAGGTCCCACATAAGAGATTGGTGTGCAAAATCAAAGCACATGGTATTGGGGGTAATGAACTGGCGTGGATAGAGAATTGATTGGCAGACAGGAAGCAGAGAGTCGGGATAAACGGGGCCTTTTTGGAATGGGAGGCAGTGACTAGTGGAATGCTGCAGGGCTCAGTGCTGGGACCCCATGTCTTCCACCTTCACCTCCACACACAGATTATCTTCATGGTCTCTAATAGGCCCCACTCTTTTCTCTAGATTTCCTCTTGCTCCTAATATATTTATAAAACATCTTTGGGTTTTCCTTAATTTTACTCGCCAAAATGTCTTCATGCTCTTTCTTTACTTTCCTAATTTCCTTTTTAATTTCACCCCTGCACTTTCTATACACCTCTAGACTTTCATCAGTATTTAACCCTCGGTGTCTGTCATAAAGCTCCCTTTTTATCTTTATCCTATCCAGTATTCCCTTTGACGTCCAGGGGGCTCTAGATTTGTTAGTCCCACCCTTTTTGTTAAAGGGAACATGCTTGCTCTGAACCCTCAGGATTTCCACCTTGAAGGCTCTGACAGATACTGATTTACCTTCAAGTAGCTGTTTCCAGTCCACTGTGGCTAAATCGCCTCTCAGCTTATCAAAATTGGCTTTTCCCCAATTGAGAACTTTTATTCCCCATCTTTCTCTGTTATTTTCCATAACTACCCTAAATCTAACTGAATTATGATCACTGGCACCAAAATGCTCTCCCACCATGATGGCTCAAAATAAATGCGGCTTTCTTTCCACCAACTTGCGTACAAATGTCGTGGGATATTAATGACGCCGTGTTTTTTAAACAGTGCTGCATATCTCTGCGCAACTGACCTGCCATCTCTTTCCTCACAGCATCTGCCTTCTCTGAACGATATCTGGGCATGCTCAGCAGGGCCGATCGAGGTTATGGGGTAAGTGCAAACAAAAGCAAATATTTTGGACTATCCAAATCAGTCTTGTTAAACACTGTACGGGGGATTTTCCGCTCTTTAAATGCATGGACGGAATCTGGAAGGGTTCTTTTACAGGGGTGCGCTCCGCTTTACCCAGTCTTTCAGTGTGCCCGAGCACAGACCCAGGATAATCTCCCCTTGATAAACAAACAAGTAGCTTTGAGACAGTCTCCTAATTGCGTCCAAATGCTAAAGAATGCACAATTCTTTCTCAGTGATTCCAGCCTCACGCTATATCTTTGCTTTCTTTTCTTCTGCATATTTCAGTCCCCTAAAGAGGTATTAAATGTGTCATGAAGTAAAAAGAGCATACTGTTTGTTAATAAGTCTACATACTTCTGTAATATACCTTTAATTAAGAAGATTTGGCCTATAGCTTCAATCAACCTTGCTTGTATATTTACCTCCGTCACATACTGTATTATCACGGTGTTCTGAAGGGGGTCAGTGAGGTTAATTGAATGCGAGTGAGGCAAACACAGTACCTGCTAGCGATCATAAATGCCACATTAAGTATATTACTTCCTTTGAATTATAAGAAGCTGAGGCACACAGTCATTTTTCTGACTTTTACATATAATTCATCGCTTGCAGTTCTAAAGGTTTTTTTCCCTGACTTTATCAACTTTATTCAAATTGCAATTTTTATATATATATTTAAATCATCATATGTCCTCTCTCCAGACATTTTGTTTTCAAAGCACGCCCAGTGGCCTTGAAAGTATGCCATTCCCTATTGGCTTACAAATTTACGAAGTGTTCCTGCAAAATTCCGTTGCCCACTATCTTATCAGAATTGTTAATCTGCTAGTTTGAGCCTGCATTAAAATAGTAGACAATAGTCGGAATTGCAAATTAATTTGTTTTCTATTTGTAAGAACTATTGTGCAGCTTAATTGCAAGACCGAGGAATTTGTCTTGTGATTTATTTTTGTTCAAATTTTTTTTTGAAGCTTATGGGTGTTACATCCCAGAGACTAATATTATGTGTAGCTGGAATGTGTTCCCATATTTATTAAAGTGCATGCTAAAGGCTGCTTAACAATAATTAAGCATTTTTGTCTCGTTTTAGCTTGGTATCTATAGACTGAACTATTCCAATGCTCTTCTGGCCAGCCTCCCAGCTTCCATTAACTTTAACTCATCCAAATCCCTGCTGAATGTATCCTAACTCGCACCAAGTCCCATTCACCCATCACCCCTGTGCTCGCTGACCTACATTGGCTCCAGGTCCGGCAACGCCTCAATTTTAAAATTCTCATCCTTCTTTTCATATCCCTTCATGGCCTCACCCTCTCCCTATCTTTGTAACCTCCTCCAGCCCCACAACCCTCCAAGATCTCTGCGCTCCTCCAATTCTGGCTACCTGCGTATCCCCGATTTGAATTGCTCCACCATTGGCGGCCGTGCCTTCAAGTGCCTGGGCCCTAAGCTCTGGAATGCTGGAGCACGAATCCTCTCCGCCTCGCTCCCTCTCTCCTCGCCCTCTCTGACATGTGAAGAAAGACTGAATCGACTAGGCTTATATTCACTGGAATTTAGAAGAATGAGAGGGGATCTCATAGAAACATACAAAATTATGCTGGAACTGGACAGGTTAGATGCAGGAAGAATGTTCCCGATGTTGGGGAAGTCCAGAACTAGGGGACACAATCTAAGGATAAGGGGTAAGCCATTTAGGACCGAGATTGAGGAGAAACTCTTCACTCAGAGAATTATGAACCTGTGTAATTCTCTACCACAGAAAGTTGTTGAGGCCAGTTCATTAGATATATTCAAAAGGGAGTTAGATGTGACCCTTACGGCTAAAGGGATCAAAGGATATGGAGAGAAAGTAGGAAAGGGGTACTGAGGTGAATGATCAGCCATGATCATATTGAATGGTGGTGCAGGCTCGAAAGGCCGAATGGCCTACTCCTGCACCTATTTTCTATGTTTCTATGTTTCCTCCTTGAAGATGCTCCTTAAAGCCTACCTCCCTGACCAAGTTTTTGCTCACCTGTACTAATATCTCACGTGGCTCGGTGTTTGATAATGCTGTTGTGCAGCAACCTTGCGATGTCTTACTACATTAACGGTGCTATATAAATGCAAGCTGTTCTTGCTGGTAGCAGCATCTTGAATTCAGTCGCAATCCATAAGTAGTTCAAACCCATCTGCTTTCAGAATCATGTCCCCAGCCTAACTCGATGCAATGGTGTGAGGAGGACTACTAGTTGGTTTTGATCATCAAGCTGATAACCTGAGAGGAAAGACGAGCAGCACACTACAAACACACGCACCTGTCTGATTTGTTCGCTTGTGTAACATCGACAGCTTCCTGTGAATTTCACTGACAGATATTCAATTTTGCGACGCCCCGGACAACTGTTTCAGGGATCCCTAAATAACTTGGACTATTCATAATCAGTCTGGAGCCTTCAAAGAGACTCATAAAATTACTTAGTCCCCACATCTGATATGAATAGGAGAAGAAAAGAGCATCTACGAGTATGAAAAGTGAATTATAAAATATAATTTAGTATGTTAATTGCAAACAATTATTAGTTCTCTTAATTGAAGGAGTTACTATAATCTAATATCTACATAGAAACATAGAAAATAGGAGCAGTAGTAGGCCATTCGGCCCTTCGAGTCTGCACCGCCATTCAATATGATCATGGCTGATCCTCTATCTCAACACCATATTCCCGCTTTTTCCCCATACCCCTTGATGCCTTTTATGGCTAGAAATCTATCAACCTCCCTCTTAAATATATTCAGTGACTTAGCCTTCTGTGGTAGAGAATTACACAAGTTCACCACCCTCTGAGCGAAGAAATTTCTCCTCATCTTGGTCCTAAATTTCCTACCCCGTATCCTGAGACTGTGACCCCTTGTTCTAGACTTCCCAGCCAAGGGAAACATCCTCCCCATATCCAGTCTATCCAACCTCGTCAGAATTTTATACGTTTCAATCAGATCCCCTCTCATTCTTCTAAACTCTCGTGAATACAGGCCTAGATGATCCAATCTGTCCTCATACGACAATCCTGCCATCCCTGGAATCAGTCTGGTGAACCTTCGCTCCACTCCCTCTATGGCAAGTATATCATTTCTTCGGTAAGGAGACCAAACCTGCACAATACTCCAGGTGCAGTCTCACCAAGGCCCTGTATAACTGTAGTAAGACATCCTTGCTCCTGTACTCAAATCCTCTTGCAAAGAAGGCCAACATACCATTTGCCTTCCTAACTGCTTGCTGCACCTGCATGTTTGCTTTCAATGACTGGTGTACAAGGACTTCCAGGTCCCTCTGTATATCGACACTTTCCAAACCATCACCATTTAAATAATACTTTGTCCTTATGTTTTTCTTACCAAAGTGAATAACTTCACATTTATCCACGTTATACTGCATCTGCCATGTGTTTGCCCACTCACTCAACCTATCTAAATCGCCTTGCAGCGTCTTTGCATCCTCCTCACAACTCACAATCCCACCTAGTTTTGTGTCGTCAGCAAACTTGGAAATATTACATTTGGTTCCCTCATCCAAATCATTTATATATATTGTGAGTAGCTGGGGCCCAAGCACTGATCCCTGTGGTACACCACTAGTCACTGCCCGCCACCCCGAAAAAGACCTATTTATTCCTACTCTCTGTTTCCTGTCAGTTAACCAATTTTCAATCCATGCCAATACATTACCTCCAATCCTATGTGCTTTAATTTTGCACAATGACCTCTTATGTGGGACTTCATCAAAGGCCAACTGAAAATCCAAATACACTACATCCACGGGTTCTCCCTGATCTATTCTATCAGTTACATCCTCAAAAAACTCCAGTAGGTTTGTCAAACATGATTTTCCTTTCATAAATTAATGTTGACTTTGATTAATCCCATTGATATTATCTAAGTGTGCTGTTATCACATCCTTTATAATAGACTCCAGCATTTTCCCTACTACTAATGTGAGGCTAATGGTCTATAGTTCTCCGTTTTCTCTCTTCCTTCCTTTTTAAATAGTGGGGTTACATTTGCCACCCTCCAATCTTCAGGAACTGTTCCATAATCTATAGAATTTTGGAAGATGACAACCAATGCATCTACTATTTCCATGGCTACCTCTTTTAGTACTCTGGGATGCAGATCATCAGGCCCTGGGGATTTAGCTGCCTTCAGTCCCATTAGTTCCTCCAGCACTATTTTCTTACTAATTATCATTTCCTTTAACTCCTCTTGCTCACTAGATCCTTGGTTCCCTTGCATTTCTGGGACGTTATTTGTCCTCTTCCATGAAGACAGAACCGAAGTGTTTATTTAATTGTTCTGCCATTTCCTTGTTCTCCATTACAAATTCTCCCGTTTATGTCTGTAAAGGACCTACATTTGTCTTCACTAATCTTTTTCTTTTTACGTACTTCTAGAAACTTTTGCAGTCGGTTTTTATGTTCCTTGCAAGTTTACTCTCATAGTCTATTTTTCCCCTCTTAATCAATCTCCTGGTCCTTTTTTGCTGAATTCTAAACTGCTCCCAATCCTCAGGCTTGCTACTTTTTCTGGCAACTTTGTGTAACTCTTCTTTGGATCTAATACTATCCTTAATTTATTTTGTTAGCCATGGTGGGCCACTGTTTCTTTTGTGTTTTTATGCCAGAAAGGAATGTATAACTGTTGCAATTCATGCATTCGTTCCTTAAATATTATATACTGTATGTATAAGTGTTTTACTACTACTACATACTTCCTTGTTGCTCCATTAGAATCATACTGCACAGAAGGAGGCCATTCAGCCTATCGTGCCTGTGCCAGCTCTTTGAAAGAGCTGTCCAATTCGTTGCACTCCTCCTGCTCTTTCTCCACAGCCCTGCAAATGTCTCCTTTTCAAGTATATATCCAATTGCTTTTGAAAGTTATTATTGAATTTGCTTTCACTATCCTTTCAGATCATAACAACTCACTTAATTAAAAAAAATTCTCTTCATCTGCCCATTGGGACTTTTGCCAATTATCTTAAATCTTTGTCCTCTGGTTATCTATCCTCCTTCCAGCGGAAACAGCTTCTCCTGATCAACTCCATCAAAACCCTTCATCATTCTGAACGTCTCTATTAAATCTCTACTTAACCTTCTCTGCTCCAAGGAGAATAAGCCCAGCTTCCCTCGTATCTTCACATAACAGAATTCAGTCATTCCTGGTGGTATCATTGGAGTAAAAATGCTCCTCTGCACCAACTGCAAGGCCTTGACATCCTTCCTAAAGCGTGGTGCCCAGAATTGGACACAATGTTCCAGTTGAGACCCAACCAGTGATATCACTTCCTTGTTTTTGTACTCGACACCGCTATGTATAAAACCAAGGATCCCGTATGCCTTTCCAACAGCCTTCTCAACTTGTCCTGCCATCTTCAAAGATTTGTGTATGTAAATCACCAGGTCACTTTATTCCTGTACTCCCTATAAAATGGTACTAGGCTTGAGTCTGTTTCACATTAGTAGCATGGTGCTGCATTGTAAAGGTCCATTGAGGAACCGTATGTTACATGGTGGAACGCAGTGTTTCCATTCTGTGCAAGGATTTCTCCACAGGTCCAGCACCTGCTCAAGGTACCATGGTACAGTCTCCAAAGATTGCAGCAATCTCGGATGCTCAGAAGGCAGGTTTCTTTTAAAAGCAGACCCTGAACTCATTGGCTGAGGAGGGAAGCGAGCTTGCCCTGCAGACAGCAAGTTGCTAACCATCCCTCCTCTGCCTGTCTCTGCTTCAGGATTTACCTGAAGTGCTGTGTGGGAGAGTTTAGACTAAGTGCTGTCGGATGTGGGGAGTTGCTGTTTGGCTAGTACGGAAATGCATCATGCAGATACAGCAGATTAAATTAAGGATGCAAGAGGAAGGGACATTGACAGGAAGAGGTTAGAGGTATGACGTGCACCTGTTGTATTAAGGGAATTAATGGGAAGCAATGAAAGTACTGTAAGACTGTGCAAGGGGCGGTAACTCCTATTCCCATTAATATAAAGAAAGAAAGACTTGAATTTATATAGCGCCTTTCACGATCACCAGACATCCCCAATCACTTTACAGCCAATGAAGTACTTTTTAAAATGCAGTCACTGTTGCAATGTGGAAAATTCGATAGCCAATTTGTGCACAGCAAACTCCCACAAACAGCTATGTGATAATGACCAGATAATCTGTTTTTTGTCATATTGAGTGTGGGATAAATATTGGCCAGGACACCAGGGATAACTCCCCTGCTCTTCTTCAAAATAGTGCCATGGGGTCTTTCATGTCATAGAAACATAGAAACATAGAAAATAGGTGCAGGAGTAGGCCATTCGGCCCTTCGAGCCTGCACCGCCATTCAATGAGTTCATGGCTGAACATGCAACTTCAGTACCCCATTCCTGCTTTCTCGCCATACCCCTTGATCCCCCTAGTAGTAAGAACTACATCGAACTCCTTTTTGAATATATTTAGTGAATTGGCCTCAATAACTTTCTGTGGTAGAGAATTCCACAGGTTCACCACTCTCTGGGTGAAGAAGATTCTCCTCATCTCGGTCCTAAATGGCTTACCCCTTATCGTTAGACTGTGACTCCTGGTTCTGGACTTCCCCAACATTGAGAACATTCTTCCTGCATCTAACCTGTCTAAACCCGTCAGAATTTTAAAATGTTTCTATGAGATCCCCTCTCATTCTTCTGAATACAAGCCCAGTTGATCCAGTCTTTCTTGATATGTCAGTCCCGCCATCCCAGGAATCAGTCTGGTGAACCTTCGCTGCACTCCCTCAATAGCAAGAATGTTTTTCCTCAAGTTAGGAGACCAAAACTGTACACAATACTCCAGGTGTGGCCTCACCAAGGCCCTGTACAACTGTAGTAACACCTCCCAGCCCCTGTACTCAAATCCCCTTGCTATGAAGGCCAACATGCCATTTGCTTTCTTAACCGCCTGCTGTACCTGCATGCCAACCTTCAATGACTGATGTACCATGACACCCAGGTCTCGTTGCACCTCCCCTTTTCCTAATCTGTCACCATTCAGATAATAGTCTGTCTCTCTGTTTTTACCACCAAAGTGAATAACTTCACAATTATCCACATTATACTTCATCTGCCATGCATTTGCCCACTCACCTAACCTATCCAAGTCACTCTGCAGCCTCATAGCATCCTCCTCACATCTCACACTGCCACCCAACTTAGTGCCATCTGCAAATTTGGAGATATTACATTTAATCCCCTCGTCTAAATCATTAATGTACAATGTAAACAGCTGGGGCCCCAGCACAGAACCTTGCTAGTCACTGCCTGCCATTCTGAAAAGTACCCATTTACTCCTACTCTTTGCTTCCTATCTGCCAAGCTGTTCTCAATCCACGTCAGCACACTACCCCCAGTCCCATGTGCTTTAACTTTGCACATTAATCTCTTATGTGGGACCTTGTCGAAAGCCTTCTGAAAGTCCAAATACACCACATCAACTGGTTCTCCCTTGTCCACTCTGCTGGAAACATCCTCAAAAAATTCCAGAAGATTTGTCAAGCATAATTTCCCTTTCACAAATCCATGCTGACTTGGACCTATCATGTCACCTCTTTCCAAATGCGCTGCTATGACATCCTTAATAATTGATTCCATCATTTTACCCACTACCGATGTCAGGCTGATCGGTCTATAATTCCCTGTTTTCTCTCTCCCTCCTTTTTTAAAAAGTGGGGTTACATTGGCTACCCTCCACTCCATAGGAACTGATCCAGAGTCTCTGGAATGCATCCGCTATTTCCAAGGCCACCTCCTTAAGTACTCTGGGATGCAGTCCATCAGGCTCTGAGGATTTATCAGCCTTCAATCCCATCAATTTCCCCACTAATAAGGATTTCCCTCAGTTCCTCCTTCTTACTAGACCCTCTGTCCACGTGAGAGGTAGACGGGGCTTCGGTTTAATATCTCATCCAAAAGACACCACAGCATTCCCTCAGTACTGCACTGTCAGCCTAGATTTTCATGCACAAGTCCCTGGAATAGGACTTGAACCCACAACCTCCTGACTTAGAGGCAAGGGTGCTACCCACTGAGCCACTGGCTGACACTATTATAAGGTTTTGGTGGGATCTCCTACCTTGACACACCTCACCAGGGCATTCAGCATTACAGCAGAACTGCCTGAACAAGGAGCTCCCTCCTCTGTCACATTTGCTTCAGTAAGATCTTTACATTGGACACTCATAGCATCCTGTTGCTCGAGCACGGCATTTTCCTATACTTAATAATTCTCCTTTGCTATCAGATAAAAGTCCCTTTACCCGCTGAGGCCTTTAAAGCACTTCAAAATTATCCATTGGTGAAGCATTTTGGGATACCCTGAAGATATGATAAATTGCAATACAAATGCAAGTTTGTCCTTTCTTTGCATGTCTGGTGTAAAAAGGACAGTAATTGGGTGGATGCTTTTCGGTGTGTACACTTGGTAAATTGCTTTGACTAGAATAAAAAGGCTACAGATATAAAACTGTACTGTTGTTGTAATTATTAATTATAAATGTACTGGGTAATCTGACACCAACAAGGTACCATTTTCTTCATGTGTAGGTGTCCGAATTCACATATCGAGTGTTGCGACTGCGAGAGGAGGAATTGTTGCTAATCCACGGGACTGCAGACGGTAAGGGTGTGAACAAGTGAATTCCATAGCATCTTGGTAAAGATCCTGGGCCTGAAATTGTGCGGAAGGACTTATGGGCGATGGTTGAGGTTTTGAAGCGGAGTTTCTGCTCATTGTCTTTCGGTCGATCCGTGCTGAGCTATCTCGGCTGATGCAGCCATTGGGAGGTTGCGGTAAAGCCGAGATGTTCGGATATCGTTGCAGTTTACCCTTTGAGTTTAGAGGCTCAACTGGAAATATCCTGTGGGAACATCTTTCTGAGGTTGCCACAGATTTCTGAGGTGCAGATTTCCACAGGACCATTAGGTGAAAGGGGGCAATTAAAGGCAAGGGACAAAATAGGGGGATAAAAATTCTTCCCTGCAGAGAAACATTTAACTTTCCCTGGTCACACAATCAAGATAAAGGATTTCTCATGTGCGGCAACACTGCTGCAATTCCACATCCTGCCACTCATGCCACAACGGATTGGGAGAATGACATGTTGTGCCATCACACGATCTCACTGAAAGTGTTTGGGTCTGATTACATAGGATATACGGCACAGAAACAGACCATCCAACCCAACCTGTCCATGCTGACATTCATGCTGCACTCGTGCCATCCTTCCTTATCTAACTCTACAAACAAAACCCTCAACTTCCTTCTCCTGCATATGCTTATCTCAGAATGGCAGGCAGTGACTAGTGGAGTACCGCAAGGTTCTGTGCTGGGGCCCCAGCTGTTTACATTGTACAGTAATGATTTAGACGAGGGGATTAAATGTAGTATCTCCAAATTTGCGGATGACACTAAGTTGGGTGGCAGTGTGAGCTGCGAGGAGGATGCTATGAGGCTGCAGAGTGACTTGGATAGGTTAGGTGAGTGGGCAAATGCATGGCAGATGAAGTATAATGTGGATAAATGTGAGGTTATCCACTTTGGTGGTAAAAACAGAGAGACAGACTATTATCTGAATGGTGACAGATTAGGAAAAGGGGAGGTGCAACGAGACCTGGGTGTCATGGTATATCAGTCATTGAAGGTTGGCATGCAGGTACAGCAGGCGGTTAAGAAAGCAAATGGCATGTTGGCCTTCATAGCGAGGGGATTTGAGTACAGGGGCAGGGAAGTGTTACTACAGTTGTACAGGGCCTTGGTGAGGCCACACCTGGAGTATTGTGTACAGTTTTGGTCTCCTAACTTGAGGAAGGACATTCTTGCTATTGAGGGAGTGCAGCGAAGGTTCACCAGACTGATTCCCGGGATGGCGGGACTGACATATCAAGAAAGACTGGATCAACTGGGCTTGTATTCACTGGAGTTCAGAAGAATGAGAGGGGATCTCATCGAAACGTTTAAAATTCTGACGGGTTTAGACAGGTTAGATGCAGGAAAAATGTTCCCAATGTTGGGGAAGTCCAGAACCAGGGGTCACAGTCTAAGGATAAGGGGTAAGCCATTTAAGACCAAGATGAGGAGAAACTTCTTCACCCAGAGAGTGGTGAACCTGTGGAATTCTCTACCACAGAAAATCATTGAGGCCAATTCACTAAATATATTCAATAAGGAGTTAGATGTAGTCCTTACTACTAGGGGAATCAAGGGGTATGGCGAGAAAGCAGGAATGGGGTACTGAAGTTGCATGTTCAGCCATGAATTTATTGAATGGCGGTGCAGGCTCGAAGGGCCGAATGGCCTACTCCTGCACCTATTTTCTATGTTTCTATGTTTCTCCTGGAACGCATCCATACTATTTGCCTCAACCACTCCCATAGTGAGTTCCACATTCTCTGGGTAACATAGATTTTTCTGAGTTCCCTATTTCATTTCTTGGTAACTATCATATTTTTGGCCCGAGTTTTGCTATCCAGACTTCTATTGTAAAGACACCTAAAATATCCGCACTGGCACCCATAGCCCTCTCAACATGACTCAAATATGTGCAGTCACTAGGGTCACAATAGAGTGCAATGGTTGACGTGGGGCACTTTCGTTCTATATCTTCTTCAACAATGAAAAAACAGTGACCAGAACAGTTATTCTTCTAGACTTGAGTTGTAAAAGAAACAAAGGAAAATTTGGATTAATATAGCGCCTTTCACGACCACCATCATCTCAAAGCACTTTACACCCAATGAAGTACTTTTGGAGAATAGTCACTGTTGTAATGTGGGAAACCCAGCAACCAATTTGCGCACAGCAAGCTCCCACAAATAGCAATGTGATATTGACCAGATAATCTGTTTTTGTTATGTTGATTGAGGGATAAATATTGGTCAGGGATAACTCCCCTGCTCTTCTTCGAAATAGTGCCATGGGACCTTTTATGTCCACCCGAGAGGGCAGACGGGGCCTCGGTTTAACCTCTCAGCCGAAAGACGGCACCTCCAATAGTGCAGCACACCCTCAGCACTGCACTGGAGTGTCAGCCTAGATTTATGTGCTCAAGTCCCTTGTGGTTGAAGAATGCATTTTCAACTGTTGAACAATCCAGTAAAGTCCCGGTGGTTACAGCTCTGTTACCGGTCATGGGAATATAAGCCTATGAACCAAAACTGCGTTTATATCGATCTTATAATTCGAACTTGAGCCTCAATATTAACCTCCGCCCCCGCATGACAGGCAGGACAAGGTCGGGGCAGGGCGGGAGGGGCGGAATGGTTAAATAAAGAATTGGGGAACTTGTCCCCAACCCGCTACATATGATGTCTACACAGTGCAATTTGGAACCTGATGTAAATTTATCAGCTGCCGGCCGGGTTTCCCAGGGCTCGGGAAACCCGGCAGCAAAAAAGGGAGGCGGGAACTGCTTTCTGCAACAGGACAGGGCATTCTCCAACACTCCCTGTGAGCTAGGAGGAGGAGGAGTGCTTCCTCCTAACCCCCCCGACATGTAATCAAGGAATCCTTCGGCCTCCCTTCTGCCAATCGAGGCCTCTCCTCTCTGCCGCGATCGGCGACATCCCCGCTCACGCAAGCACCGATCTCTACATCCCTCCCTCCTCCACCATTGCTGGGCTCTCCCACACCAGCAGCCGCCCCCCACTCCACCTCGCCCTCCCCCACCACTCCTAACAAGCCCCGATATCATAGAAACATAGAACGATAGAAAATAGGTGCAGGAGTAGGCCATTCGGCCCTTCGAGCCTACACCACCATTCAGTAAGATCATAGCTGATCATTCACCTCAGTACCCCTTTCCTGCTTTCTCTCTGTATCCCTTGATCCCTTTAGATGTAAGGGCTATATCTAACTCCCTCTTGAATATATCCAATGAACTGGCATCAACAACTTTCTGCAGTAGAGAATTCCATAGGTTAACAACTCTCTGAGTGAAGAGGTTTCTCCTCATCTCAGTCCTAAATGGCTTACCCCTTATCCTTACACTATGTCCCCTGGTTCTGGACTTCTCCAACATCGGGAACATTCTTCCTGCATCTAACCTGTCCAGTCCCGTCAGAATTATATATGTTTCTATGAGATCCCCTTTCATCCTTCTAAACTCCAGTGAATACAGGCCCAGTCGATCCAGTCTCTCCTCATATGTAAGTCCTGCCATCCCGGGAATCAGTCTGGTGAACCTTCGCTGCACTCTCTCAATAGCAAGAACGTCCTTCCTCAGATTAGGAGACCAAAACTGAACACAATATTCGAGGTGAGGCCTCACTAAGGCCCTGTACAATTGCAGTAAGACCTCCCTGCTCCTATACTCAAATCCCCTAGCTATAAAGACCAACATACCAATTTGCCTTCTTCACTGCCTGCTGTACCTGCATGCCTACTTTCAATGACTGATATACCATGACACCCAGGTCTCATTGCACCTCCCCTTTTCCTAATCTGCCGCCATTCAGATAATATTCTGCTTTCGTGTTTTTGCTACCAAAGTGGATAACCTCACATTTATCCACATTATACTGCATCTGCCACTCGTTTTCCCACTCACCTAACCTGTCCAAGTCACCCTGCAGCCTTTTAGCGTCCTCCTCACAGCTCACACCGCCACCCAGCATAGTGTCATCTGCAAACGCGGAGATTCCCTCATCCAAATCGTTAATGTATATTGTAACTAGCTGGGGTCCCAGCACTGAGCCCTGCGGCACTCCACTAGTCACTGCCTGCCATTCTGAAATGGATCCGTTTATTCCGACTCTCTGCTACCTGTCTGCCAACCAGTTCTCTATCCACGTCAGTACATTACCCCCAATACCATGTGCTTTAATTTTGCACACCAATTTTTTGTGTGGGACCTTGTCAAAAGCCCTTTGAAAGTCCAAATACACCACATCCACTGGTTCTCCCTTGTCCACTCTACTAGTTACATCCTCAAAAAATTCTAGAAGATTTGTCAAGCAGGATTTCCCTTTCATAAATCCATGCTGACTTGGACCGATCCCGTCACTGCTTTCCAAATGTGCTGCTATTTCATCTTTAATAATTGGTTCTAACATTTTCCTCACTACTGATGTCAGGCTAACTGGTCTATAATTGCCTGCCTTCTCTCTCCCTCCCTTCTTAAAAAGTGGTGTTACATTAGCTACCCTCCAGTCCATAGGAACTGATCCAGAGTCGATAAACTGTTGGAAAATGATCACCAATGCATCCACTATTTCTAGGGCTATTTCCTTAAGTTCTCTGGGATGCAGACTATCAGGCCCCAGGGATTTATCGGCCTTCAATCCCATCAAATTCCCTAACACAATTTCCTGACTAATAAGGATTTCCTTCAGTTCTCACTAGACCCTCGGTCCCTTAGTATTTCCAGAAGGTTATTTGTGTCTTCCTTCGTGAAGACAGAACCAAAGTATTTGTTTAACTGGTCTACCATTTCTTTGTTCCCCATTATAAATTCACCTGAATCTAACTGCAAGGGACCTACGTTTGTCTTCACTAATCTTTTTCTTTTCACATCTCTATAGAAGCTTTTGCAATCAATTTTTATGTTCCCAGCAAGCTTCCTCTCATACTCTATTTCCCCCCTCCTAATTAAACCCTTTGTCCTCCTCTGCTGAATTCTAAATTTCTCCCAGTCCTCAGGCCTCACCTGTCCGATTGCCCGGGTACTGTCGCCAACGGTCCCTGGCTGTGCCCCACTGCTGCTGGTTTTTCTGCCTAGAAGCTGGATGGGCAGGAAAGAGAAGAAGAAAATTATAACAAGGCCCCACCGTTAAATTCGCCAGCACATCCGCTCCACACACCCACTTCGCCTCCCCGCCCATATTGGGGCCCAGCTGTCCAGCAGCCAAGAAATGGATTCGCATTGCTTCTGCTGTTAAATCCAGTTTCTGTAGACTGTGCAGTTAATTTCAATTGTACCTCAATCTGTGGGCTTGCCGCTCGTCTATGAAAAACTGTTTTAACAGCACACGGGCTGCCTTATCGCTCAAAAATCTGTCTATCTCCACGTTAAATATATTCAATGTCTGAACCTCCACAGCTCTCTGGGGCAGAGAATTCCATAGATTAACAACCGTCTGAGAGAAGAAATTTCTCCTCATCTCAGTTTTAAATGGGCAGCCCTTATTCTAAGACTATGTCTCCTAGTTTTAGTTTCCCCTATGGGTGGAAATATCCTCTCTGCATCCACCTCATTATCTTATGTTTCAATAAGATCATCTCTCATTCTTCTGAACTCCAGTGAGTATAGGCCCAACCTATTCAACCTATCTTCATAACTCAACCCGCTCATCTCCGGAATCAACCTAGTGAACCTTCTCTGAACTGCCTCCAATGCAAGTATCTCCTTCCTTAAATACGGAGACCAAAACTGTATGCAGTACTCCCGGTATGGCCTTACCAATACCCTGTACAATTGCAGCAGGACTTCTCTACTTTTATACTTTATCCCCCTTGCAATAAAGGCCAACATTCCATTTGCCTTCCTGATTACTTCCTGTACCTGCATACTAACGTTTTGTGTTTCACGCACAAGGACCCCCAGGTCTCTCTGTACTGCAGCACTTTGCAATTTTTCTCCATTTAAATTATAACTTTGTTTTCTGTTATTTCTGCCAAAGTGGATAACCTCACATTTTCCCACATTATACTCCATCTGCCAAATTTTTGCCCACTCACTTAGCCTGTCTATATCCCTTTGCAGATTTTGTGTGTCCTCCTCAAAATTTGTTGATGGCCCACACGTCCTGTGAACATGGCTCCCTGCTGGGAGCATGCCATTGTGGGATGTTAGCATTTAAATTTACCCAGCATTTAGGTGCTGATGTGTTCTGCTCATGTATTGAATCTTGTTTGATTCAAGCTCCATTTCCCTAAGCAAGATTGAATATTAAATCTCGCTGTGCACTCGAACTCTGTGTGTGGTCTACTTCTAGCGAAGCTGACTCCTTTTGTCGTGGGAATCTCCTCGATCGATCTCAAGGTCATGTTTACTCTATTGACGATTCTTTTACTACATGCAAATGTTCGAGATGATCGATGGCAATTAGAAGGGAGCATTTTAAAACTATGCACAGAAGTGTGGGAAAGTGTATGACCCACTCGACAAGCTGACACTCAAACGCATTTGATAATCATCTCATTTCGTCTCGACTGTTTGTTAAGAAAAGCAAAATGTCATTCATATAAAAATTCAATTACAGAGGTTTCAGTCAGATGAAGATAAGCTCTTTGATGTATCATTTGGCTGTACTTTATGTTACAAGGAGAAGTCACAGAATGCTCGTGTCAAGCAGCAGTTCATTAAATGATAAATTACACTGAACTCAAGTCAGAAATAATAATGTTATATTTCTTTTGCAGGACAAAGAAAAGTTTTATGATTTAAAAATAGAACACACTGGAAATGTATAATTGGAAATATGCAATAGGTTGGCCAGCATTGAAAAGAGAAACGATTTGGACACCGCAACTCACACACTGGCCTCGGAGGGATGCAGTGCAGGTTCACCAGACATTATGAGGACAGGTTGCATCGGCTAGACTTCCATTCTGTTGAGTATAGAAGATTAAGGGGGGATCTAATGGGTTGTTTAAGATAATTAAAGGAGTTGATCGGGTCCATTGAAACTATTTCCTCTGGTGGGGTGGGGTAGTCCATAATAAGGGAACAGAACCTTAAAATTAGAGCTAGGCAGTTCAGAGATGATATCAGGAAGCACTTCTTCACACAAATGGTAGTGGAAATCTGGAACCATCTCCCTGAAAAAGCTGAGCATGGGGGTCAATTGAAAGGGGCCGATTTTGAACAAGGCCTCTGCCTGCCCAAGTGTCGCCAATGGCCGCCGAGGTACCAGACGGTACTTTGGGCGGGATATTCATCGCCGAGGTCCCTCGAAAGTGGTTGGGCGGCAAATGGATGATGCACGCCGCCAATCTGGGCAGCAGCGGGCGGGAGGTCTCATTCTCGGCGGCAGAGGTGCTTGCCGCCCAAGTGCCACCAAGGATGGAGTCGGGCCCACGGAGGGTCGAAGAGCTGGGAAAAAAATCATCAGTAACAAATTAAAAAACTATCGGAAGATCTTCAGGGGACCCCATGCAGGTAGGTCAATGTGGGGAAAAAAATATATAAAATGTTCACTAACCTATTTTTCAGGATCTTCCTACTTAGCATTGGGGATAGACCAGTCTCCAGCCAGCAGTCCACCCCCGTTCTGCCGCCGACTCCCGCCCGCATCAATCTGGGAGCTCGGCGAATGGGAGGTCAGTTGCGCCACTCGGCCGTCCGCTGATGTCAGCGGGTGGTTCCCGGTTGCACTCCCCTCCCGCCCACTCCAGGCCACATCGAAAGTGGCACTGGGCGGATCTTCCAGAGGAATGTCAGTGGCAGTGGGCGGTGAGTTGATGAATTTCAGCCCCAAAATTTCTAAGACTGAGAATGATAGATTTTTGTTTGGCAAGGGTATTAAGGGATAGGCAACCAAGGTGGGTAAATGAAGATAAGTTACAGATCAGCCCTGATCTAATTGGATGATGGAACAGGCTCGAAGGGCTGAATGGTTTCTTGTTCCTATGTTCCTAAACGTCAGTTACCATTTTAGCTGTAGACCTTTCTTGGTATTTGTTCTCTTTTCAAATGCTGACACCCCTGCTGTTTGTTTCCTTTATTTGTTTTAATTGATTGCAACTTTCCAGCCTTTACAGTTTGTTTTTCCTTCATATCTCATCACTATCTCTTTCTTTTCAGAAACTGTCCATTTCCAGCACACGGCAGATCTTATAACCCACTTAATCAACGCAAAGGCTAACTATTCTTTGCAGGTATTTTATATTTGCATTATTTACAGAGTCGCTGCTTTGTATTAAAAGGAGCACTGTCCCTCCTCAAACTGCTCTGGTGGGATTTGAGCTCATGTTCTCTGGACTAGTCGTCCCATAACCACTACATCCAGTTACATTGGCAGACTGGAGAAGCTGCATTTGTTCTCCTTAGAGCAGAGAAGGCTATGAGGAGATTTGATAGAGGTGTTCAAAATCATGAAGGTTTAAATTGAGTAAATAACCAGAAGCTGTTTCCAATGGTTGAAGGGTTGATAAACAGAGGACACAGATATAAGGTGATTGGCAAAAGTACCAGAGGCGACATGAGGAAAAACTTTTTTATGCAACGAGTGGTTAGGACCCAGAATGCACTACCTGATAGGATGGTGGATACAGATTCAATAGCAGGCTTCAAAGTGGAATTGAAGAAATACTTTCAGGAGAAAATAATTGCAGGGATATGGGGAAAGAGCGGGGTGAGCGGGACTTCGAAAGAGTCAGCACAGGGGAGTCCACGGGATGTTCCAGAAGGGGCCACCAATGTCATCCTCAACCCACCCCACCGTACCCGCCCCCAAAAGAAAATGTTTGTTTTATAAATAATTTTAAAATCTCCAACACGAATTAAAATCTGAAGGAATGCAACTCCACACTTGTAAAAGTTAATTTTCAGTGCCGGAGAGGTTGTTGGGAATAGTTAAGATTTATCGCCACGTTTAATATTCAAGCCTAACTTTTTCTGGCATGTTTAATGGGTATCTATGATGTAAGTACCGCAACTTCACACACATCATGTGTTTCTGTTCAGAGTCTCCGGCGAGATACTGGAGGAGCAGAACAACTTGGACAGCAACTTCCTGATTTCCACATTTACCTGTGCATGTGCGGTCACTAGAAGTTGCTGTCCAATTTACTCTTTAATAACTGTGAGTGCTCCTAGCCCCACCATTGCTTTTTCTGCAAATTCCAGAACAGTATCTCTTTGTGTGGTTCAGTGTCAAATTTTGTTTAATAACACTCCTGTGAAGCACCCTCGGGTTGTTTTGCTATGTTAAAGAAAGAGAAAAAAGAAAGACTTGCATTTATATAGCGCCTTTCATGACCACCGGACATCCCAAAGCCCTTTACAGCCAATGAAGTACTTTTTGGAGTGTAGTCACTGTTGTAATGTGGCAAACGCAGCAGTCAATTTGCGCACAGCAAGCTCCCATAAACAGCAATGTAATAATGACCAGATCATCTGTTTTTGTTACGTTGATTGAGGGATAAATATTGGTCAGGACACTGGGGATAACTGTCCTGCTCTTCTTCAAAATAGTGCATTGCAGCACTCCCACAGCCTAGATTTTTGTGCTAAAGTTCCTGGGGTGGAACTTGAAAAGCTATGGGAAAGCAAGTTGTGAGGAGGTCACAAAGAATCTGCAAAGGGATATAGACAGGCTCAGTGAGTGGGCAAAAATTTGGAGATGGAGTATAATGTGGGAAACTGTGAGGTTATCCACTTTGGTAGGAAAAATAAAAATGCAAATTATTATTTAAATGAGATTACAAAATCCGATGGTACAGAGGAATCTGGGGGTCCTGGTGCATGAAGCGCAAAAAGTTAGTATTCAGGTACAGCAAGTAATAAGGAAGGCAAATGGAATGTTGGCCTTTATTGCAAGGGGGATAGAGTATAAAAGTAGGGAAGTCCTGCTACAACTGTAAGACCACACCTGGAGTACTGCGTACAGTTTCCGTCTCCTTATGTAAGGAGGGATATACTTGCACTGGAGGCAGTTCAGAGAACGTTGATTGCTAAGATGAAGGGGATGTCATATGAAGAAAGGTTGAGCAGGTTGGGCTTATAGTCATTGGAGTTTAGAAGTATGAGAGGTGATCTTATTGAAACATATAAGATTATGAGGGGGCTTGACTGGGTAGATGCAGAGAGGATGTTTCCCCTCGTGGGGGAATCTAAAACTCGGGGGCATAGTTTCAGAATAAGGGGTTACCCATTTGAAATGGAAATGAGGAGGAATTTCTTCTCTCAGAGGGTCATGAATCTTTGGAATGCTCTGCCTCAGAGAGCTGTGGAGGCTGGGTCATTGAATGTAGTTAAGTTAGAGATAGACATATTTTTGAAAGATAAGGGAGTCAAGGGTTATGGGAAGCGGGCGGAGAAGTGGAGTTGAGGCCAGAATCAGATCAGCCATGATCGTATTGAATGCTGAGCAGCCTCGAGGGGCCAAATGGTCTAGTCCTACTCCTATTTCTTATGTTCTTATGACTCAGAGGCAAGTGTGCTGCCCACTGAGCCACTGCTGACACAGGCAGGTTAGAGGCGCTATATAAATGCCAATGGTTGTTGTTGAAGATGTCAGGTTTGGGTCATCTTTTTACCAGAGTACGTCTCTGTGCTGCTAAACACACGACACTACCTCTTTTACAGATATACCCCGATGAGGGCCACTTCATGGAAAAAGTCACAGTTAAGCAGCACCTGCTCAAGTCAATTGTCAGATTCTTCGAAAAATGCTTCAACCCCCCCGACAAGATCCCAGTAAAAACAGAAGTGGAGGAGGAAGAGGATGATTAATTTTTTTGGGGAGCGGTGTGCCAAGCACAAACATCTCTTTTTATAAAAATACAACTGATTTTGTTTTCCCAGAACAGTGTTATGTTAGCATGTTACAAAGACTGGGAGCAGTAACAGTCTGCTTCACTGGTGTCACTGCTTCCTCATCGGAAGAATCTCCAGCATGAAAATAAAAATCAAAGCGGTTGACTGTTGCGATGTAATTGACATCACCCCCACCCCCCCCCCACCCCCCCCCCCCGAAAAAACGGTGTCAATTTCTGTAATCTCTCACGTGATGGGGCGTTACAAAAATACACTTAATGGGTGACCGAGGAGAGCATCAGCACACGCAGAGGTCAAGTAGATCAAGAAGGTTTGCCCACACATTCAACGAATGTCCTGTCAGGGTCACCTAGATATCAACAACAACAACAACAACAACAACGGTTCAAGTTATTTTAGGGCTTGAGGTGGAAACCGAACTGCAGATGCAGTTTTATAGCACAACAACCACAACAACAAAATGCTTTGACTTGCAGTGGAACCTACATTATTTGTATTTCAGTTGTCCACCTTCCCCCGTTCAGCCACTTGATTTTTCATGGGGTCAAGGCTGTAGGTTGAGACATCACCTCATCGCTCAGTATGCCCCTTCCTGCCTGGTTATAAACCAACCATAGAGTCCTGGAAAGATTCAATTCGCTCTGTTTTCTACGTATTGTACTGTGTCTCCATTCCCATCTCTGAGGTATTGGCTGGACCATGGGGGGGTTTGCAATTGTCCGCCAATGACCTCTATCCACATCTCATATGTTGGCAGATAATGAAGGTTCCGCTTGTAATTCGAAAGCTTGGAACCATTTGGTGTTTCACAATGTGGGGCTGCATTGTCCGAATAAACTAAACTGCCATCCCTCTTCGTTTGAGCGCAACTTTTCTCCTTTTTTTCCTTCTGTTTTGATGTGCTCAACGTTACGCGTTCATTTTCATCGACTTGCAAAACTTTGGTTCAACCCATCCCAACGGTGACATTGAACCCCAACTCCAGCGCTCACAGTTGCCGTATCCTTTGCTGTTACGTTCATGAATGTATATCCTAGCTGCCGACAATAATGTTACAGGTTTCCAAACGTCTTCCTTCTGTATTTCTGTGTCAGTCTAATAAGGTTCATCTGTGCATGGCAATACACCTCTCCATCTCCGAAACTATGATGACGTGCTTGCTTTTAAGTGTACAGTTGCAGTGTCGCTAATTTCTGGCAATGTCAGTGTTTTTTTTTGAATAGCCATGCTCATTTTCTTCTCTATAGCTTCATGTATCAACAGGGTTGTCTTCTCCACCTCCTTCACACTTTTCACTGAATCGGTGTTGGTGTCCGGTAACATCTCTTTAATCCTCTGAGTGCCGATGATCTGATCTATAAAATCACATTGCAACAGTTTGCAGGTTCTAGTCATTCGAAGGCTCCATTGACCCCGTGAAGATTGGATCGCTGCACCTCCCAGAAACTGTTTTCATCGTCCAACTCCCCCAAATGATCTTCGGTTGTCAAATCCAATTCGATTGTTAACTATTAAGTGACCGGGGAAGATGCACAAGAATAACCAAACCAGTTAAGTTTTTGTAAGTGTTCTTAAAGAAAATGAAAAAAAAGATATATATATATATATATAGATATATATATATATAAAACGTTCTCATGTATTTTACATACAAGCTACAATGTAGTCCTTGCATAATGAATGTTTTGTGATGTGTGAAAAATATTATCCGTCGCATGTTTTAGTTACTCTGAAAATAAATGGGTGGTGGGAGAGAGGCTGAAAAATGTTGTCGTTCATGGTACAAAAGGAGTTGATTTAGTACTCAGAGGATTAACAGTGTGGGCACTTCCTTTGGAAATCATCTCTAATTTATGAATGTTATTTTGAGTGTTTTGTCCACAGAATGAGTAACTGGCTAATTTTGCAAATTTGCACTCCCACCTGGGACCCAGAATATTACCCCTTTACACTAAGTTTTATCATTTTAAGGAAAAAAGAAACTGTGACGATACCAATCGCAAAATCAGGCTGGACAAGGAAGCTATTTAATCTCATCTGGAATAACAACCCGCTGCCTTCCCTTTGCAGCGTCTAGCTGTTTCTTAAATTAGTCTTGGCCTCAACTACCCTTCCCAACAACCGGCTGCAGCATTTGAGCACCATGTGTGAAGAAATCCTTTCGATTGTTAACGGTTAACCCGATCACAACTGTGTTTTGAGGAACATTTACTTTCATTATCCTTTAAACCTGTAAGCATTGGAGGTTTCATATGTGACATTTAAGATAAAATTCTGAAATATTCATTGACAGTTTCACCGCTGTGGTGAAGACAGGAGCTTGGGACCCAAGAAAGGAATACAAGGGAATATCAAGCAGTCAAAGTACTGACACCTTACCATCTGACTACCAATCCTGTACTGCAACTTTATAGTTTAGCAACATTCACGTTAGAAAATCATATTATAAAATCTCGCTGTCAAAGTATCAAGAACTATACTATAAGTGCATTTATATCATTGCTTTAAACATCTCATTTTTATTATTGCTGTGTATGTAAAATTGTCTCACGGTACTCAATGAGTTGAAGGTATTATCATTTCCTACCAAACTTATTAAATAAACAGTATTAAATTCTGAGATCCCTCAATTTATGGGACTGGTCTGGATTTATTTCTGAAAACAGAAGTTTTAAGCAGCAGTTAAGGGTTTGAAATAATCATTCAGCCAGATCTGGCTCTCCAGATTAAGTTTTAACATCTAAGGGCTTCAGCAAACTGAAAAAGCAGGTACACATGGTGTGTAACTCTGACAGAATGAGAAAGAATTGTTCATTCTCAACTCCTTTGCGTTGATTACAAGTGAAGAGCTGCTCTCCTATCGACCGAGATTTTGCGGTCAGCAGTGAACAAATGGTACTAACCACGACTTTCTGTGGGCTTTTGCACTGGAACTTTTGGTGATCAGAAGTCCATTTCAGCACAGCGCCCTCTACAGAAGATCTTGGACTTGTGTGAATAGGCCAAGCACAGGTGTGTCTCCTTAACCAATCAGATTGAAGAATTCATAATGAAGCGCGCAGAGTCTGAACCAGGAAGTGTAAGTAAGAATACTTAATTCATTGTCAAATCATGCACAGAAAGTGAAATAAAGAGAGGGAACGAATGATAGGATTAAGAGAGATAAAAGAGAAAGAAAGAAAATGTTGAAAAAAAAACTTTAAAAAAAACTCCCAACAACATACGTGTAAAAGTTAATTTTCAGTGTCAGAGAGGTTGTTTGGTAATAATTAAGATTTAACTTTTTCTTGTAAGAGTTTCTACAGGGACATAAAAAAGGAAAAGAATGGATAAAGTAAATGTTGATCCCCTAGAGAATGAGACTGAGGAATTAATAATGGGGAACAGAGAAATGGCAGAGACATAGAACAAATATTTTGTATCGGTCTTCACTCTAAAAGACACTCAAAACATCCCAATACTGGATAATCAAGGGGCTAAAGGGAGGAAGGAACTTAATACAATCACTGTCACTAGTGAAGTAGTGCTCGGTAAGATAATGGGACTAAAGGCAGACAACTCACCTGGATCTGACGGATTACATCCTAGGGTCTTAAAAGAAGTGGCTGCAGAGATAGTGGATGCATTAGTTGTAATCTACCAAAATTCCCTGGATACTGGGGCAGTCCCAGTAGATTGGAAAACTGCAAATGTAACGCCCCTATTTAAAAAAGGAGGCAGACAAAAAGCAGGAAACTATAGACCAGTTAGCAAAACATCTGTCGTTGGGAAAATGCTGGAGTACATTATTAAGGAAGCAGTAGCGGGACATTTGGAAAAGCATAATTCAATCAAGCGGAGTCAGCATGGTTTTATGAAAGGGAAATCATGTTTGAAAAATTTGCTGGAGTTCTTTGCGGATGTACCGAGCAGGGTGGATAAGGGGGAACCAGTGGATGTGGTGTATTTGGATTTCCAGAAGGCATTCGATAAGGTGCCACACAAAAGGTTACTGCAAAAGATAACAATTTATGGGGTTGGGGATAATATGTAAGTATGGATACAGGATTGGCTGATTAACAGAAAACAGAGAGTCAGGATAAATGGGTAATTTTCCGGTTGACAAACAATGACTAATGGGGTGCCGCAGGGATCGATGCTGGGACCACAACTGTTTACAATATACATAGATGACCTGGAAGAGGGGACAGAGTGTAGTGCAACAAAATTTGTAGATGACACAAAGATTAGTGGGAAAGCGGGTTGTATTGAGGATACAGAGAGGCTGCAAAGAGATTTAGATAGGTTAAGCGAATGGGCTAAGGTTTGGCAGATGGAATACAATGTCGGAAAATGTGAGGTCATCCACCTTGGAAAAAAACACAGTAAAAGGGAACATTATTTGAATGGGGAGAAATTACTACATGCTGTGATGCAGAGGGACCTGGTGGTCCTTGTGCATGAATCCCAAAAAGTTAGTTTGCAGGTGCAGCAGGTAATCAGGAAGGCGAATGGAATGTTGGCCTTCATTGCGAGAGGGATGGAGTACAAAAACAGGGAGGCTGCAACTATACAGGGTATTGGTGAGGCCGCACCTGGAGTATTGCGTGCAGTTTTAGTCACCTTACTTAAGGAAGGATATATTAGCCTTGGAGGGGGTACAGAGATGATTCACTAGGCTGATTCCGGAGATGAGGCGGTTACCTTATGATGATAGATTGAGTAGACTGGGTCTTTACTCGTTGGAGTTCAGAAGGATGAGGGGTGGTCAGATAGAAATATTTAAAATAATGAAAGGGATAGACAAGATAGAGGCAGAGAGGTTGTTTCCACTGGTCGGGGAGATTAGAACTAGGGGGCACAACCTCAAAATACGAGGGAGCCAATTTAAAACCGTGTTGAGAAGTAATTTCTTCTCCCAGAGTGTTGTGAATCTGTGGAATTCTCTGCTCAAGGAAGCAGTTGAGGCTAGCTCATTGAATGTATTCAAATCACAGATAGATAGATTTTTAACCAATAAGGGAATTAAGGGTTACGGGGAGCGGGCGGGTAAATGGAGCTTGGTCCACAGCCAGATCAGCCATGATCTTTTTGAATGGCGGAGCAGACTCGAGGGGCTAGATAGCCTACTCCTGTTCCTAATTCTTATGTTCTTATGTTCTCACATTCCCATGACCAGCAATTTTTGGCATGGTTTTTGTGTCTTCCACTGTGAAGACCGAAGCAAAATAATTGTTTAATGTCTCAGCCATTTCCACATTTCCCATTATTAAATCCCCCTTCTCATCTTCTAAGGAACCAACATTTACTTTAGTCACTCTCTTCCGTTTTATATATTGGTAAAAGCTTTTACTATTCGTTTTTATGTTTTGCGCAAGTTTACTTTCGTAATCTATCTTTCCTTTCTTTATTGCTTTCTTAGTCATTCTTTGCTGTCGTGTAAAATGTTCCCAATCTTCTAGTTTCCCACAAACCTTGGCCACCTTATACGCATCGGTTTTTAATTTGATACTCCTTTATTTCCTTGGTTATCCACGGCTGGTTATCCCTTCTCTTACCGCCCTTCTTTTTCACTGGAATATATTTTTGTTGAGTACTATGAAAGAGCTCCTGAAAAGTCCTCCACTGTTCCTCAATTGTGCCACCGTTTAGTCTGTGTTCCCAGTATACCTTAGCTTATTGCCCTCATCCCACTGTAGTCCCCTTTGTTTAAGCATAGTATGCTCATTTGCGACACTATTTCTCACCCTCCATCTGTATTACAAATTCAACCATACTGTGATCACTCATTCCGAGAGGATCTTTTATGAGGAGATCGTTTATTATTCCTGTCTCATTACACAGGACCAGATCTAAGATAGCTTGCTCCCTTGTAGGTTCTGTAACATACTGTTCTAAGAAACAATCCCGTAAGCATTCTATGAATTCCTCCTCCAGGCTACCCCGTGCGATTTGATTTGACCAATCGATATGTAGGTTAAAATCCCGCATGATTACTGCCGTTCCTTTTTCACATGGCTCCATTATTCCCTTCATTATTGCCCGCCCCACCGTGAAGTTATTATTTGGAGGCCTATAAACTACACCCACCAGTGACTTTTTCCCCTTACTATCTCTAATCTCCACTCACAATGATTCAACATTTTGTTCATTAGAGCCAATATCATCTCTCACAACTGCCCTGATATCATCCTTTATTAACAGAGCTACCCCACCTCCTTTCCCTTCTTGTCTATCCTTCCGGATTGTCAGATACCCCTGTATGTTTAATTCCCAGTCTTGTTGGGGAGGAGTTAAACAGGGGGATGGGAACCAATGCAGGGAGACAGAGGGAGACAAAAAGGAGGCAAAAGCAAAAGACAGAAAGGAGATGAGGAAAAGTGGAGGGCAGAGAAACCCAAGGCAAAGAACAAAAAGGGCCACTGTACAGCAAAATTCTAAAAGGACAAAGGGTGTTAAAAAAACAAGCCTGAAGGCTTTGTGTCTTAATGCAAGGAGTATCCGCAATAAGGTGGATGAATTAACTGTGCAAATAGATGTTAACAAATATGATGTGATTGGGATTACGGAGACGTGGCTCCAGGATGATCAGGGCTGGGAACTCAACATCCAGGGTTATTCAACATTCAGGAAGGATAGAATAAAAGGAAAAGGAGTTGGGGTAGCATTGCTGGTTAAAGAGGAGATTAATGCAATAGATAGGAAAGACATTAGCTTGGATGATGTGGAATCTATATGGGTAGAGCTGCAGAACACCAAAGGGCAAAAAACGTTAGTGGGAGTTGTGTACAGACCTCCAAACAGTAGTAGTGATGTTGGGGAGGGCATCAAACAGGAAATTAGGGGTGCATGCAATAAAGGTGCAGCAGTTATAATGGGTGACTTTAATATGCACATAGATTGGGCTAGCCAAACTGGAAGCAATACGGTGGAGGAGGATTTCCTGGAGTGCATAAGGGATGGTTTTCTACACCAATATGTCGAGGAACCAACTAGGGGGGAGGCCATCTTAGACTGGGTGTTGTGTAATGAGAGAGGATTAATTAGCAATCTCATTGTGCGAGGCCCCTTGGGGAAGAGTGACCATAATATGGTGGAATTCTGCATTAGGATGGAGAATGAAACAGTTAATTCAGAGACCATGGTTCAGAACTTAAAGAAGGGTAACTTTGAAGGTATGAGGCGTGAATTGGCTAGGATAGATTGGTGAATGATACTTAAGGGGTTGACTGTGGATGGGCAATGGCAGACATTTAGAGACCGCATGGATGAATTACAACAATTGTACATTCCTGTCTGGCGTAAAAATAAAAAAGGGAAGGTGGCTCAACTGTGGCTATCAAGGGAAATCAGTGATAGTATTAAAGCCAAGGAAGTGGCATACAAATTGGCCAGAAATAGCAGTGAACCCGGGGACTGGGAGAAATTTAGAACTCAGCAGAGGAGGACGAAGGGTTTGATTAGGGCAGGGAAAATGGAGTACGAGAAGAAGCTTGCAGGGAACATTAAGGCAGATTGCAAAAGTTTCTATTGGTATGTAAAGAGAAAAAGGTTAGTAAAGACAAACGTAGGTCCTCTGCAGTCAGAATCAGGGGAAGTCATAACGGGGAACAAAGAAATGGCAGACCAATTGAACAAGTACTTTGGTTCGGTATTCACTAAGGAGGACACAAACAACCTTCCGGATATAAAAGGGGTCAGAGGGTCTAGTAAGGAAGAGGAACTGAGGGAAATCTTTATTAGTCGGGAAATTGTGTTGGGGAAATTGATGGGATTGAAGGCCGATAAATCCCCAGGGTCTGATGGACTGCATCCCAGAGTACTTAAAGCGGTGGCCTTGGAAATAGCGGATGCATTGGCAGTCATTTTCCAACATTCCATTGACTCTGGATCAGTTCCTATGGAGTGGAGGGTAGCCAATGTAACCCCACTTTTTAAAAAAGGAGGGAGAGAGACAAAAGGGAATTATAGACCGGTCAGCCTGACCTCAGTAGTGGGTAAAATGATGGAATCAATTATTAAGGATGTCATAGCAGCGCATTTGGAAAATGGTGACATGATAGGTCCAAGTCAGCATGGATTTGTGAAAGGGAAATCATGCTTGACAAATCTTCTGGAATTTTTTGAGGATGTTTCCAGTAAAGTGGACAAAGGAGAACCAGTTGATGTGGTATATTTGGACTTTCAGAAGGCTTTCGACAAGGTCCCACACAAGAGATTAATGTGCAAAGTTAAAGCACATGGGATTGGGGATAGTGTGCTGACGTGGATTGAGAACTGTTTGTCAGACAGGAAGCAAAGAGTAGGAGTAAATGGGTACTTTTCAAAATGGCAGGCAGTGACTAGTGGGGTACCGCAAGGTTCTGTGCTGGGGAACCAGCTGTTTACATTGTACATTAATGATTTAGACGAGGGGATTAAATGTAGTATCTCCAAATTTGCGGATGACACTAAGTTGGGTGGCAGTGTGAGCTGCGAGGAGGATGCTATGAGGCTGCAGAGTGAGTTGGATAGATTAGGTGAGTGGGCAAATGCCTGGCAGATGAAGTATAATGTGGATAAATGTGAGGTTATCCACTTCGGTGGTAAAAACAGAGAGACAGACTATTATCTGAATGGTGACAGATTAGGAAAAGGGAAGGTGCAACGAGACCTGGGTGTCATGGTACATCAGTCATTGAAGGTTGGCATGCAGGTACAGCAGGCGGTTAAGAAAGCAAATGGCATGTTGGCCTTCATAGCGAGGGGATTTGAATACAGGGGCAGGGAAGTGTTACTACAGTTGTACAGGGCCTTGGTGAGGCCACACCTGGAGTATTGTGTACAGTTTTGGTCTCCTAACTTGAGGAAGGACATTCTTGCTATTGAGGGAGTGCAGCGAAGATTCACCAGACTGATTCCCGGGATGGTGGGACTGACCTATCAAGAAAGACTGGATCAACTGGGCTTGTATTCACTGGAGTTCAGAAGAATGAGAGGGGACCTCATAGAAACGTTTAAAATTCTGACGGGTTTAGACAGGTTAGATGCAGGAAGAATGTTCCCAATGTTGGGGAAGTCCAGAACCAGGGGTCACAGTCTAAGGATAAGGGGTAAGCCATTTAGGACCGAGATGAGGAGAAACTTCTTCACCCAGAGAGTGGAGAACCTGTGGAATTCTCTACCACAGAAAGTCGTTGAGGCCAATTCACTAAATATATTCAAAAGGGAGTTAGATGAAGTCCTTACTACTCGGGGGATCAAGGGGTATGGCGAGAAAGCAGGAAGGGGGTACTGAAGTTTCATGTTCAGCCATGAACTCATTGAATGGCGGTGCAGGCTGGAAGGGCTGAATGGCCTACTCCTGCACCTATTTTCTATGTTTCTATGTTTGGCCACTCTGCAACCACATTTCTGTAATGGCCACCAAATCATACCCATTTGTAATGATTTGTGCCGTCAACTCATTGACTTTATTTCGAATGCTGCGTGCGTTTAGGTAGAGTGTTTTAATACTAGTTTTTAAACCATGATTTTTAGTTTTGACCCTTCCTGCAGCCCCTTTATATTCATGCATAATGGCCACTTTGTGGTTTACTCTTACCCCAGTGCTACTCTGCTCTGTTGCCTCCTGCCTTTTGCATTCTTTCTTGGGGTCCTGTTCATCTGCGCTCTCACCCACTCTAACTAGCTTCGAGCCCTCTCCTGGGTTCCGAATACTCCTCACATTGAGGCACCGAGCTTTCAGGCTTGCCTTTTTATTACACTTTGACCCTTTAGAATTTTGCTGTACAGTGGCCCTTTTTGTTTTTTGCCTTGGGTTTCTCTGCCCTCCACTTTTACTCATCTCCTTTCTGTCTTTTGCTTCTGTCTCCATTTTGTTTCCCTCTGTCTCCCTGCATTGGTTCCCATCCCCCTGCCATATTAGTTTAACTCCTCCCCAACAGCACTAGCAAACACTCCCCCTAGGACATTGGTTCCGGTCCTGCCCAGGTGCAGACCGTCCAGTTTGTACTGGTCCCACCTCCCCCAGAACCGGTTCCAATGCCCCAGGAATTTGAATCCCTCCCTGCTGCACCACTGCTCAAGCCACGTATTCATCTGCGCTATCCTGCGATTCCTACTCTGACTAGCATGTGGAACTGGTAGCAATCCCGAGATTGCTACTTTTGAGGTCCTACTTTTTAATTTAGCTCCTTGCTCCTTAAATTCATCGCGTAGGACCTCATCCCGTTTTTTACCTATGTCGTTAGTACCAATGTGCACCACGATAACTGGCTTTTCTCCCTCCCTTTTCAGAATGTCCTGCACCCACTCTGAGACATCCTTGACCCTTGCACCAGGGAGGCAACATACAGAAATGCCTATCTATTCCCCATACAATTGAATCCCCTATCACTATCGCTCTCCCACTCTTTTTGCTGCCCTCCTGTGCAACAGAGCCAGCCATGGTGCCATGAACTTGGCTGCTGCTGCCCTCCCCTGATGAGTCATCCCCCTCAACAGTACTCCAAGCAGTGTATCTGTTTTGCAGGGGGATGACCGCAGGGGACCCCTGCGCTACCTTCCTTGCACGGCTCTTCCTGCTGGTCTTCCATTCCCAAGCTGGCTGTGTACCCTTCACCTGCGGTCAGACCAACTCGCTACACGTGCTACTCACATCATTCTCAGCATTGTGGATGCTCCAGAGTGAATCCACCCTCAGCTCCAATTCCGCAACGCCGTCCATCAGGAGCTGGAGGCGGATACACTTCCCGCACATGTAGTCATCAGGGACACAGGAAGTGTCCCTGAGTTCCCATATGGTACAGGAGGAGCATTTCACATGACCGAGATCTCCTGCCATGACTTAATCTTCAGATACACTTAATTTGGCGAATATAAGAATATAATAACAGGGAGGATATGCTTAAATTATATAATACATTGCTTGGGCCACAGCTGGAGTATTGCGTGGAGTTCTGGTCGCCATATTATAGGAAGGACATGATTGCACTAGAGAGGGTGTAGAGGAGATTTACTAGGCTACTGCCTGGAATGGAGAATCTTAGTTATGAGGACAGATTGGATAGGCTGGGTTTGGTCTCATTGGAACAGAGGAGGATGAGAGGAGTCCTCATTGAGGTGTACAAAATATTGAGCGGCCTGGACATAACATATAGTAAGGACCTATTTCCATTGGTGGAGGGGTCTATTTCAAGGGGGCATAGTTTTAAGGTGGTTGGTGGAAGGTTTAGAGCGGATATGAGCGGGGGGGGGGGGGGGGGTGGAGCTTCTTTACGCAAAAGGTTGTGGGGATCTGGGACTCGCTGCCTGGAAAAGTGGTGGATACAGAAACCCTCATCACTTTTAAGAGATGGTTGGATGGGCACTTAAAGTGTAGTAACCTGCAGGATTACGGACCTAGGGCAGGTAATTGGGATTAGATTGGATGACCTTTTGTTGGGCATAGAAACATAGAAACATAGAACAGAGAAACATAGAAAATAGGTGCAGGAGTAGGCCATTCGGCCCTTCGAGCCTGCACCGCCAATCAATGAGTTCATGGCTGAACATGCAACTTCAGTACCCCATTCCTGCTTTCTCTTTGTACCCCTTGATCCCCCTATCAGTAAGGACTACATCTAACTCCTTTTTGAATATATTTAGTGAATTGGCCTCAACAACTTTCTGTGGTAGAGAATTCCACAGGTTCACCACTCTCTGGGTGAAGAAGATTCTCCTCATCTCGGTCCTAAATGGCTTACCCCTTATCCTTGGACTGTGACCCCTGGTTCTGGACTTCCCCAACATTGGGAACATTCTTCCTGCATCTAACCTGTCGAAACCAGTCAGAATTTGAAACGTTTCTATGAGATCCTCTCTCATTCTTCTGAACTCCAGTGAATACAACCCCAGTTGATCCAGTCTTTCTTGATATGTCAGTCCCGCCATCCCGGGAATCAGTCTGGTGAACCTTCGCTGCACTCCCTCAATAGCAAGAATGTCCTTCCTCAAGTTAGGAGACCAAAACTGTTCACAATACTCCAGGTGTGGCCTCACCAAGGCCCTGTACAACTGTAGCAATACCTCGCTGCCCCTGTACTCAAATCCCCTCGCTATGAAGACCAACATGCCATTTGCTTTCTTAACCGCCTGCTGTACCTGCATGCCAACCTTCAATAACTGATGTACCATGACACCCAGGTCTCTTCGTACCGCCCTTTTTCCTAATCTGTCAGCATTCAGATAATAGTCTGGCTCTCTGTTTTTACCACCAAAGTGGATAACCTCACATTTATAGCATCCTCCTTGCAGCTCACACTGCCACCCAACTTACTGCCATCCGCAAATTTGGAGATACTACATTTAATCCCCTCGTCTAAATCATTAATGTACAATGTAAGCAGCTGGGGCCCTCGCACAGAACCTTGCGGTACCCCACTAGTCATTGCCTACCATTCTGAAAAGTACCCATTTACTCCTACTCTTTGCTTCCTGTCTGCCAACCAGTTCTCAATCCACATCAGCACACTACCCCCAATCCCATGTGCTTTAACATTTGACATTAATCTCTTGTGTGGGACCTTGTTGAAAGCCTTCTGAGAGTCCAAATACACCACATCAACTGGTTCTCCCTTGTCCACTCTACTGGAAACATCCTCAAAAAATTCCAGAAGATTTGTCAAGCATGATTTTCCTTTCACAAATCCATGCTGACTTGGACCTATCATGCCACATCTTTCCAAATGCGCTGCTATGACATCCTTAATAATTGATTCCATCATTTTACCCACTACCGATGTCAGGCTGACTGGTCTATAATTCCCCGTTTTCTCTCTCCCTCCTTTTTTAAAAAGTGGGCTTACATTGGCTACCCTCCACTCCATAGGAACTGATCCAGAGTCTATGGAATGTTGGAAAATGACTGTCAATGCATCCGCTATTTCCAAGGCCACCTCCTTAAGTACTCTAAGATGCAATCCATCAGGCCCTGGGGATTTATCGGCCTTCAATCCCATCAATTTCCCCAACACAATTTCCCGACTGATAAGGATTTCCCTCAGTTCCTCCTTCTGAGGAGACCCTCTGACCCCTTTTATATCCGGAAGGTTGTTTGTGTCCTCCTTAGTGAATACCGAAGTACTGTTCAATTGGTCTGCCATTTCTTTGTTCCCCGTTATGACTTCCCCTGATTCTGACTGCAGGGGACCTACATTTGTCTTTACTAACCTTTTTCTCTTTACATATCTATAGAAGCTTTTGCAGTCCGTCTTAATGTTCCCTGCAAGCTTCCTCTCATACTCTATTTTCCCTGCCCTAATCAAATCCTTTGTCCGCCTCTGCTGAGTTCTAAATTTCTCCCAGTCCCCGGGCTCACTGCTATTTCTGGCCAATTTGTATGCCGCTTCCTTGGCTTTAATACTATCCCTGATTTCCCTTGAGAGCCACGGTTGAGCCACCTTCCCTTTTTTATTTTTACGCCAGACAGGGATGTACAATTGTTGTGGTTCATCCATGCAGTCTTTAAATGTCTGCCATTGCCCATCCACTGTCAACCCCTTAAGTATCATTCGCCAATCTATCCTAGCCAATTCACGCCTCATCCTTCAAAGTTACCCTTCTTTAAGTTCTGGACCATGGTCTCTGAATTAACTGTTTCATTCTCCATCCTAATGTAGAATTCCACCATATTATTGTCACTCTTCCCCAAGGGGCCTCGCACAACAAGATTGCTAACTAATCCTCTCTCATTACACAACACCCAGTCTAAGATGGCCTCCCTCCTAGTTGGTTCCTCGACATATTGGTCTGGAAAACCATCCCTTATGCACTCCAGAAAATCCTCCTCCACCATATTGCTTCCAGTTTGGTTAGCCCAATCTATGTGCATATTAAAGTCACCCATTATAACTGCTGCACCTTTATCGCATGCACCCCTAATTTCCTGTTTGATGCCCTCCCCAACATTACTAGTACTGTTTGGAGGTCTCTACACAACACCCACTAACGTTTTTTGCCCTTTGGTGTTCTGCAGCTCTACCCATATAGATTCCACATCATCCAAGCTAATGTCCTTCCGAACTATTGCATTAATCTCCTCTTTAACCAGCAATGATACCCCACCTCCTTTCTCTTTTATTCTATCCTTCCTGAATGTTGAATACCCTTGGATGTTGAGTTTCCAGCCCTGATCATCCTGGAGCCACGTCTCCGTAATCCCAATCACATCATATTTGTTAACATCTATTTGCACAGTTAATTCATCCACCTTATTACGGATACTCCTTGCATTAAGACACAAAGCCTTCAGGCTTGTTTTTTTAACACCCTTTGTCCTTTTAGAATTATGATGTAGTGTGGCCCTTTTTGTTTCTTGCCTTTGTTTACTCGGCCTTCCACTATTGCTTTTTACCTTTCTACCATCTGTTTCTGACTCCATATTACTTCACCCTGTCTCGCTGCATAGGTTCCCATCCCCTTGCCATATTAGTTTAAACTCCCGAACTGCATTAGCAAATGTTACCCCCAGGACATCAGTTCCAGTCCTGCCCAAGTGCAGATCATCCCTTTTGTACAAGTCCCATTTCTCCCAGAACTGGTTCCAATGTCCCAGGAATTTGAATCCCTCCCTCCTTGCACCACTGCTCAAGCCACGTATTTATTCTAACTATCCTGCTCCCTCTACTCTGATTAGCACGTGGCACTGGTAGCATTCCAGAGATTACCTTTGAGGTCCTACTTTTTAATTTAACTCCTAGCTCCCTAAATTCAGCTTGTAGGACCTCTTCCCGCTACTTACCTATATCGTTGGTACCTACATGTACCACGACAACTGGCTGTTCACACTCCCTCTCCATAATGCTCTGCAGCCACTCCGAGACATCCTTGACCCTTGCACCAGGGAGTCAACATACCATCCTGGAGTCTCGGTTGCGGCCGCAGAAACTGCTATCTATTCCCCTTACAATAGAGTCCCCTATCACGATAGCTCGCCCACTCTTTTTCCCATCCTTCTGTGCAGCAGAGCCACCCATGGTGCCATGAACCTGGCTGCTGGTGCCTTCCCCTGGTAAGTCATCTCCCCCAACAGTATCCAAAATGGTATATCTTTTGGAGGGAGATGACCGCAGGGGACTCCTGCACTACCTTCCTGCTCTTGCCTTGTCTCTTGGTCACCCATTCACTATCTGCCCTAACCCTTACCTGCAGTGTGACCAACTCACTAAATGTGCAATCCACAACATTCTCAGCATCGCACATGCTCCAGAGTGAGTCCATCCTCAGCTCCAGTGCTGTCATATGGTTTGTCAGGAGCTGCAGCTGGACACACTTCCTGCACACATAGTAGTCAGGGACACTGGAGGTGTCCCTGATTTCCCACATAGCACAGGAGGAGCATGACATGGGTCCGAGCTCTCCTGCCATGACTTAACCCTTAAATTAATTTACTTACTAAAATTTATTTAAACACCAAACAGCTACTTAGTAGTTCGCTGCCAATTAAACCAATCTAAAAGTCAGTCGAAAAGAGAGTTATACTTACCAGTCGAACAGTGAACCATTTACCAGCTTGGCTGTGACGTCACCTCTTGATTTCACATCCCTCTATCTTTGTCTGCATCTGTTTGGGCTGGTCTCTGGGCCTCCATCTCCTACTCTCACACTCCTTATCAGCTGCTCTAGTGTCAGCACTGGTAGGAAAACAAGACAAAACAGCACCTGCCACCCTCACTTGCCCTTAAAACTCACCCACTTACTAAACTCACAAATGCCACTCTATGATGCTGCACTCCGTGCTCTGCACGAGTTGCCTCTTTTTAAACTGTATCTAGGTCAGATGACTCACTACTGGTCAGTCGTTTACAGAACTGGTTTTAACTAGCTGCTAATTGCCTCCTACTGGAGAGTTACCTTGTTTTTCTCTGCCGAAACCTGAAAGATTCCCAACTATTTAACTTTTCCCCTTTAAATTAAACTGCTACTTACTTCGAAGCTACTGGCAATTGCCACTAACAATTTACTCCAGCCTCCAAATGGTTTAAAGAGAATAACCCTTAAAACTCACCCACTTACCAAACTCACGAATGCCACTCTATGCTGCTGCAGATATAATGGTAAGTACTGCAGAGAATCGAATACGACCAGGGTGATCTCCTGGACTAGTTTTGATCACCTGAATAGGTCGGAGAGGAACTTTCGCAGATTTTTTTCTCCCTAATTTGGCCTGGGTTTTTATCTGGTTTTTGCCTCTCCCAGGAGATCACATGGCTCCGGTTGGGGGGCGTGTGGAATGTTTCAGTATAAGGGGTGTCGCAGTCGTGTGAGGCAGACTGGTTGGGCTGGGTGCTCTTTGCCTTTCCGTCATTGCTCATAGGTTTATATGTAACCTTTAGGGCTGCTGACCAAGGGCCGTGTGGCTCTTTGTCGGCCGGCGTGGACATGATGGGCCGGAATGGCTTCCTTGTGCACTGTAAATGCCTATGTTTCTATGCTGTTTGCGCGATCTTGCTGTGCAGAAATTGGCTGCCACATTTCCCACATTACAACAGTGACTACATTTCAAAAGTACTTCATTGGCTGTAAAGCGCTCTGGGATGTATTGAGGTCATTAAGGCGCTATATAAATGCAATCTTTCATTTTTTCTTTCGTTTTCACATTCATTGGATGGACAAGAATTTGGCCTTTCCAGTGTCATCCACATCCTTCGAAGATTTTTTTTTAATGTGGCTATTGGGTGAGCAGGATTTTTTATAATCTATAGACTCATTTGAGGTTTGTGGTGGGACCTCAACTATTTACAATCTATATTAATGACTTGAATGAAGGGACCGAGTGTATTGTAGCCAAATTTGCTGACGATACAAAGAGAGGTCGGAAAGCAAGTTGTGAGGAGGGCACAAAGAGTCTGCAAAGGGTTATAAATAGGTTAAGTGAGTGGGCAAAAATTTGCCAGATGCAGTATAATGTGGGAAAATGTGAGGTTATCCACTTTGGTAGGCAGAATGGAAGAGCAAAATATTATTTAAATGGAGGGAGACTACAGAATACTATGGTACAGAGGGATCTGGGGGTCCTCGTACATGAAACACAAAAAGTTAGTATGCAGGTGCAACAAGTAATTAGGAAGGCAAATGGAATGTTGGGTTTATTGCAAGGGGGATGGAGTATAAAAGTCGGGAAGTCTTGCTACAACTGTGAGACCACACCTAGAGTACTGCATACAATTTTGGTCTCCTTATTTAAGGAAGGATATACTTGCATTGGAGGCAGAGAAGGCTCACTAGGTTGATTCCTGGGATGAAGGGGTTGTCTTATGAGGAAAGATTGAGCATGTTGGCCCTGTACACATTGGAGTTTAAAAGAATGAGAGATGATCTTATTGAAACATATAAGATTCTGAGGGGGCTTGACAGGGTAGATGCTGAGAGGATGTTTCCTCTCGTGGGGGAATCTAGAACTAGGGGGGCATACTTTCAGAATAAGGGGTGGCTCATTTATAGAAACATAGAAACATAGAAATTTACAGTGCAGTAGGAGGCCATTTCGGCCCGTCGTGTCCACGCCGGCCGACAAAGAGCCACACGGTCCTTGGTCAGCAGCCCTAAAGGTTACATATAAACTTATGAACAATGACGGAAAGACAAAGAGCACCGAGCCCAGCCAGTCCACCTCACCACAACTGCGACACCCCTTATACTAAAAACATTCTACACTCCACCCCATTCAGAGCCATGTGATCTCCTGGGAGAGGCCAAAAACAGATAAAAACCCAGGCCAATTTCGGGAGAAAAAATCTTGGAAAATTCCTCACTGACTTATCCAGGTAATCGAAACGAGTCCAGGAGATCACCCTGGCTGTATTCTATTCCCTGCAGTACTTGCCATTATATCTGCTCCGTCCAACAAAAGGTCATCCAGTCTAATCCCAATTACCAGCTCTAGGTCCGCAGCCCTGCAGGTTATTGCACTTTAAGTGCCCTTCCAACCATCTCTTAAAAGTGGTGAGGGTTTCTGCATCCACCACTCTTCCAGGCAGCAAGTTCCAGATCCCCACAACCTCTGCATAAAGAAGCCCCCTCTCAAATCCCCTCTAAACCTTCCACCACCCACCTTAAAACTATGCCCTCTCATAATAGACCCCATCCACCAATCGACCCTTACTGTCCACTATGTCCAGGCCCCTCAATATTTTGTACACCTCAATGAGGTCTCCTCTCAACCTCCTCTGTTCCAATGAGAACAAACCCAGCCTTTCCAATCTGTCCTCATAACTAAGATTCTCCATTCCAGGCAGCATCCTAGTAAATCTCCTCTGCACCCTCTCTAGTGCAATCACATCCTTCCTATAACACAGCGACCAGAACTGCACATAGTACTCCAGCTGTGGCCTAACCAAAGTATTATACAATTTAAGCATAACCTCCCTGCTCTTATATTCAATGCCTCGGCCAAAAACGCAAGCATTCCAAATGCCTTCTTATCCACCTGGCTTGCTACTTTCAGAGATATGTGGACAAGCACTCCAAGGTCCCTTTGTTCATCTACACTATTAAGTGGCCTATCGCTTAATATGTATACCTTTCCTAATTAGCCCTCCCAAAGTGCATCACGTCACACTTCTCTGAATCAAATTCCATTTGCCACTGCTCTGCCCACCTGACCAGTAGATTGATATCCTTCTGCAGCCCATGACTTTCCTCTTCATTATCAACCACACAGCCAATTTTAGTGTTGTCTGCAAACTTCTCAATCACACTCCCGATATTCAAATCTAAATCGTTGATATATACCACAAAAAGCAAGGGACCCAGTACTGAACCCTGTGGAACCCCACTGGAAACATCCTTCCAGTCACAAAAACATCCATCAATCATTACCCTTTGCTTCCTACCTCCAAGACAATTTTGGATCCAACTTGACACTTTGGCTTATATCTCATGGGCTTTAACCTTTATGACCAGTCTACCATGTGGGACCTTATCAAAAGCTTTGCTAAAGTCCACATATACTACATCGTACGAACTACCCTCATCGACTCTCTTGGTTACCTCCTCAAAAGATTCAATCAGGTTAGTCAGACACGATCTTCCCTTAACAAATCCGTGCTGACTGTCCCTAATAAATCCTTGCCTTTCCAAATGCAGATTTATGCTGTTTTTCAGGATTTTATCTAATGATTTCCCCACCACTGTGGTTAGGCTGACAGGCCTGTAATTACTCGACCTATCCCTTTCTCCCTTCTTAAACAAGGGTACTACATTAGCAATCCTCCAATCCTCCGGAACCATGCCCAGATCCAATGAGGATTGGAAAATGATGGTCAAGGCCTCTGCTATTTCCTCTTTTACTTCACTCAACAGCCTGGGATGCATTTCAGCCGGGCTTGGGGATGATAGAAACATAGAAACAGAGAAAATAGGTGCAGGAGTAGGCCATTCGGCCCTTCAAGCCTGCACCACCATTCAATATGATCATGGCTGATCATGCATTTCAGTGCCCCATTCCTGTTTTCTCTCCATACCCCTTGATCCCTTTAGCCATGAGGGCCACATCTAACACCCTTTTGAATATACCTAAGGAACTGGTCACAACAACTTTCTGTGGTAGAGAATTCCACATGACCACAACTCTCTGAGTGAAGAAATTTCTCCTCATCTCGGTCCTAAATGTCTTACCCCTTATTCTTAGACTGTGACCCCTGGTTCTGGACTTCCCCAACATCGGGAACATTCTTCCTGCATCTAACCTGTCCAATCCCATCAGAATTTTATATGTTTCTATGAGATCCCCTCTCATTCTTCTAAATTCCATTGAATACAAGCCTAGTCGATCCAGTCTTTCTTCATATGTCTGTCCTGTCATCCTGGGAATCAGTCTGGTGAACCTTCTCTGCACTCCCTCAATAGCAAAAATGTCATTCCTCAGATTAGGAGACCAAAACTGTACACAATATTCAAGGTATGGCCTTACCAAAGCCCTGTACAACTGTAGTAAGACCTCCCTGCTCCTATACGCGAATCCTCTCGCTATGAAGGCCAACATGCCATTTGTTTTCTTTACCGCCTGTTGCACCTGTATGCCAACCTTCAATGACTGATGTACCATGACACCCAGGTCCCGTTGCACCTCCCCCTTTACCAATCGGTCACCATTCAGATAATAATCAGCCCTCCTGTTTTTACCACCAAAGTGGATAACCTCACATTTATCCACATTATACTGCATCTGCCATGTATTTGCCCACTCACCTAGCCTATCCAAGTCGCCCTGCAGCCTCTTAGCATCCTCCTCACAGCTCACACTGTCACCCAGCTTAGTCTCATCTGCAAACTTGGAGATATCACATTCAATTTCTTCATCTAAATCATTAATATATATTGTAAATAGCACTGAACCTTGCTGCCATTCTGAAAAGGACCCGTTTATTCCTACTCTCTGCTTCCTGTCTGCCAACCAGTTCTTTATCAATGTCAGTACATTACCCCCAATATCATGTGCTTTAATTTTGCACACTAATCTCTTATGTGGGACCTTGTCAAAAACCTTTTGAAAGTCTAAATACACCACATCCACTGGCTCCCCCTTCTCCACTTTACTAGTTGCATCCTCAAAAAATTCTAGAAGATTTGTCAAGCATGATTTCCCTTTCATAAATCCATGCTGACTTGGACCGATCCTGTCACTGCTTTCCAAATGTGCTGCTATTACATCTTTAATAATTGATTCCAACATTTTCCCCACTACCGATACTTTTAAAGCTGCTAAACCACATAATACTTCCTCTCTCCCTATATTTATTTCATCCAGAATATCACACTCCTCCTCGATAGCAGTATCTGCATTGCCCCTTTCCTTTATGAAAACAGATGCAAAGTATTTGTTAATAACCCTACCAACATCTTCCGCCTCCACACAAAGATTACCCACATTGTCTCTAATAGGCCCTACCCTTTCTTTAGTTACCCTCTTACTCTTAATATATTTATAGAACTTCTTAGGGTTTTCCTTAATTTTATTGGCCAAGAATTTCTCGTGCGTGCTCGCTCTTTGCATTCCTAATATCATTTTTAATTTTGCCTCTTAACTTTCTATATTCCTCTAAAGATTCTATAGTATTTAACTGTTGATATATGACATAATCATCCCTTTTTTTCTTAATCCTCCCCTGTAAGGGCCCAAGTTTCGAGCCACGCCTAGAACGGCGCAGTCCCGACCTGGACGCCCATTTTTCGCGCCACAAAGTGCGCCTAAAAAAAACTTCCAGATTCTCCAGCTCCCTGCAGGTCGTTTGCAACTCGGCGCAGCGCAGCACGAGCAGTAGGGGGCGGAGCTAGGTCCCTGCGCTGAAAACAGTGCCGGGACCTCTGCGCATGCGCGCTACAGTGGGCGCGCATGTGCAGTAGTTCCAGGCGCCCAATACTGTGTGGGAGGGGCCGAAGCACGCAGCCCCTAGCCCTGGCCGAATGGCCTCACTGGGGCTGCGTGAATAAGGCTCCTCCCACGCCCAGCTCCTGCTTCCTCCCGACCCGACTCGACTCCCGCTTCCCGTCCCCCGCCTCTGGACCGGACCCGACACCGACCCGACTCCCGCTCCCCCCCCGCCCTGGACCAGACCCGACCCCGACCCTGACACCGACCCGACTCCCGCTTCCCCACCCCCCCGCCCCCGGACCGGACACGACCCGACTCCCGCTTCCCCCCCTGCCCCTGGACCGGACCCGACCCCGACATGACTCCCACTCCCCCCCCACCCACCCCCGTCCCTGGACCGGACCCGACCCCGACACCAACCCGACTCCCCGGATTGGACCCGACCCGACTCCCGCTTCACCTCCCCCCCCTCCGCCCCCCGCCTCCGGACCAGACCCGACACCGACCCGACTCCCGCTTCCCCCCCCGCCCCTGGACCGGACCCGACCCCGACCCCGACACGACTCCCGCTCCCCCCCCGCCCCACCCCCGTCCCTGGACCGGACCCGACCCCGACCCCGACACCGACCCGACTCCCCGGACTGGACCCGACCCGACTCCCGCTTCACCTCCCCCCCCCCCGCCCCCCGCCTCCGGACCAGACCCGACACCGACCCGACTCCCGCTTCCCCCCGCCCCCTCCGACTGGACCCGACCTGACCTACCTCTCCCTCCCTCCCCCCGACCCGAACCGAACCGACCTCCCTCCCACCACCCCCCCGACACGCGCTCCCCCTGACCCGACCTGACCCGACCCAACGCCACCTACCTGTAAATCTGGTGCTGGGGACGGGCCCTGCCCGAAGTCTTGGGCCCGGCCCGTTCAGCCTCCCTCCCCCTTCTCCTTCCCCCCATCTCCTTTCCCCCCACCCCCCATCTCCTTCCCACCCCCATCTCCTTCCCCCCCAATCTCCTTTCCCCCATCTCCTTTCCCCCAATCTCCTATCCCCCCATCTCCTTTCCCCCCCATCTCCTCCTCCCCCCCCTTCCCCTTCTTCCCCCTCCCACCCTCTCCCTCCTCCCCCCTTCCCCCCTCCCCCTTCTCCCCCCTCCCCTTCTCCCCCATACCCTTCTGCCCCTCCCCCTTCATCCCTCCCCCTTCCCTCCCTCTGCTCCCCCCCCTCTCTCCCTCTTCCCCCCTTCTCCCCCTCCCCTCGCTGTCAGAAACACAGACACTGACAGACAGAGAGTGAGAGACGCACACAGACAGACAGACAGAGAGATAGAGACACTGACAGAGACACACTGTGGGGGGGCATCCCAGCACGCTGTTGGAGGGCTCCCGGTGCTGCAGTCGGTAAGTAGAAAATGTTTTATTTATTGATTTTTTTCTTTAAAAATTATTTCTTATTAATTTTTTTTGATTGATTTTTGGTTGATTTATTGATGTTTTTATCATTTATTATTGATGATGGCTCTTTATTTGTAAAACTGAAGTGTTTAATGTTTGTAAACTTCCCTTTAACCCACCCCCCCCCATTCCCTATGCCTGATTTGTAACCTACGCCTGATTTTCTAAAGTGTAGACAAGGTTTTTTCGAGCGTACAAAAATCTTCACTGACTCCATTCTAAGTTAGTTTGGAGTAAGTTTTCACTGATGAAACTTTGAAAACAGGCATAAGTGGCCGGAAACGCCCCCTTTTGAAAAAAAAATTCTGTTCCAAAGTGAAACTGTTCTAACTGACTAGAACTGGAGCAAACTAAATGGCGAGAATTCCAATTTCTAAGATATTCCGTTCTACACAGTTGCTTCTAAAAATCAGGAGCAAATCATATCGAAACTTGGGGCCTAAGTCCCTAGACATCCAGGGGGCTCTAGAATTATTTTTCCCAGCCTTATTCTTCAAGGGCACATGTTTGGCTTGAGCCTTCCGGTTCTCCTCCTTAAATGCCTCCCACTGTTCCGACACTGATTTACCCACAAGTAGCTGTTTCCAGTCCACCATGACCAAATCACTCCTTAACTTAGCAAAATTAGCTTTTCCCCAATTCGGAATTTTATTGCAGGCCTATTCTTATCCTTATCCATAACCAACTTGAAATTGACTGAATTATGGTCACTGGCACCCAAGTGCTCTCCCACTAATACCCCTTCAACCTGCCCAGCTTCATTTCCCAAAACGAAATCCAAGACTGCCCCCTCACGTGTTGGGTTTGCTACATACTGACTGAAAAAGTTCTCTTGAATGCATTGCAAGAATTCCACACCCTCTCTACCCTTCACACTAAATTTGTCCCAATCAATATTTGGATAGTTAAAATCCCTACTATTACTACCCTATGGTTTTTGGACTTCACAGCAATTTGCCTACATATTTGCTCCTCTATCTCCCTCCTACTGTTTGGGGGTCTATAATACATGCCCAGCAGTGTGACCGCCCCTTCTTTATTTTTTAATTCTATCTATATGGCCTCATTTGATGATCCCTCTAACATATCATACCTCCTCACCGTTGTAATAGTTTCTTTAATCAGTACCGCGCCCCGCCCACCTCCCCCCACCCCCCGCCACCCTTTTTACCCTCCTCTCTATCTTGTCTAAAAATCCTGTAACCAGGAATATTGATCTGCCAAACCTGTCCCTCTTTCAGCCATGTCTCTGTAATGGCTATAATGTCATACTCCCAAGTGTCTACCTGTGCTCTCAGCTCATCCACCTTATTGGCTATACTCCTTGCATTGAAGTATATACCATTCAGCACAGGAAGACCTCCTTGCTTACTACATACTAAGCCCTTTTTCCTCTGTCTTACAGATTCGCTTTCTAGATTCTTACTATCAAATTTCTGCTTTACTTCCTTCCCTTTTGAATTCGTTCTCAGGTTCCCATCCCCCTACCAAGCTAGTTTAAACTCTCCCCAACAGCACTAGCAAAACTCCCCGTGAGGATATTGGTCCCGGCGCTGTTGAGGTGCAACCCGTCCGGTTTGCGCAGGTCCCATCTCCCCCAGAAACGGTCCCAATGCCTCAAGAATTTAAAGCCCTCCCTCCTACACCAACTTTCCAGCCACGTGTTCATCCTCGCTATCCTTCTATTCTTATACTCATTAGCACGTGGCACCGGTAGTAACCCGGAAATTACTACCTTTGAGGTCCATCATTTAATTTTCTTTCTAGCTCCCTGAATTCGTCCTGTAGGACCTCATCCCTCATTTTATCTATGTCGTTGGTCCCAATATGGACCACGACCTCTAGCTGTTTACCCTCCCCCCCAGGATGCCCTGCGTCCGCTCTGTGACATGCTTGACCCTGGCACCAGGGAGACACAATATCATTCGGGAGTCGCGTCTATGGCCCCAGAAACGCCTGCCTATTTCCCTAACTGTAGAATCCCCTATCACTAGGGCTCTTTTGTTCTTCGTCCCTCCTCCCTGTGCAGCTGAACCACCCGTGGTGCCTTGGAATTGGCTCTGGCTGCACACCCCAGAGGCACCATCGTCCTTACCGATACTCAGAAGTGAATATTGGTTTGAAAGCGAGATGGACTCACGGGGATCTCCTGCACTACCTGCCTCGCACACTTACTACACACTTACTACCCACTTCCCCTCTACCGGCACACCTTTAAGCTGCGGGGTGACCACCTCTTGAAACACGCTATCCACGTAGTTCTCAGCCTCGCGGATGCACCGTATTGACTCCACCCGCTGCTCCAGCTCCGAAACGTGGAGCTCGAGCAGTTGAAGCTGGAGACATGTCCTGCACACATGGATGTCTAGGCGGCACGAAGCGTCCAGGACTTCCCATATGCCGCAGGATGTGCACTCCATGGGACTGAGCTGCACTGCCATCCCTCCAGTTAGCCTTATCTAGTTTAAAATCTACTTGAAAAGAAATAGAGAAAAGAGAGCTAATTACCAACTCACCGACCTCTGTGGCCTCCGAACTCGCAACCTAAAAGAAATAAAGAAAAGAGAGCGACTTACCAACTCACCTCATCGACCTCCAAGGCCTCCGAACTCCCGGTCTCCGAACTCCCGAATCGCTGACCTCACAGGGCCTACCTATTCGCTGACCTCCCGACTCACCGACTCGCTGACCTCAGGGCCTTACCGTCTCGCCGACCTCCCGACTCACCGACCTCAGGGCCTTAGCAACTCACCGACCTCAGGGCGTTACCAACTCGCTGACCTCCCGACTCACTGACCTCAGAGCATTACCGACTCACCGTCCTCCCGACTCGCTGACCTCAAGGCCTTACCGACTCGACAACCTCCCGACTCGCTGACCTCAAGGCCTTACCGACTCGACAACCTCCCGACTCACCGATCTCAAGGCCTTACCGACTCGCCAACCTCCCGACTCACCGATCTCAGAGCATTACCGACTCACCGTCCTCCCTAGTCGCTGACCTCTAGGCCTTACCGACTCGCCGACCTCCCGACTCACCGACCACCCGACTCGTCAGAATTGAAATCCTCACTGACCTTCGGGCCTCCTGCTCCTCAGATCTGCCGACCTCTCGGAACTACCAACCTCTTGGAATTCCTGACCTCTCGACCTCTTGGAACTCACGACCTCTCGGATGACCTCAGGTTTTTCCTGTGGCTGTTAGATATGGCTCCTTTCGTTTGCTCCGACAAACTGAACTGTCATTGGAAGAAGTTGTGCAATCAGCTGATGGAGATGAGGAGAAATTTCTTCTCTCAGAGGGTCGTGAATCTTTGGAATTCTGTACTCCAGAGAGCTGTGGAGGTGAGTCATTGAATGTATTTATGGTGGAAATAGACAGATTCTTGAACTAAATCATCATCATAGGCAGTCCCTCGAAATCGAGGAAGGCTTGCTCCCACTCTAAAAGTGAATTCTCAGGTGACTGTACAGTCCAATACAGGAATTACATTCTCTGTCACAGGTGGGACAGACAGACGTTGAAGGAAAGGGTGGGTGGGGAGTCTGGTTTGTCGCACGCTCCTTCCGCTGCCTGCGCTTGGTTTCTGCATGCTCTCGGTGACGAGACTCAAGGTGCTCAGCGCCCTCCCGGATGCTCTTCCTCCACTTAGGGCCGTCTTGGGCCAGAGATTCCGAGGTGTCGGTGGGGATGTTGCACTTTATCACGGAACTAAAAGGGAGTCAAGGGTTATGGGGAACAGGAAGGAAAGCGGAGTTGAGGCCAAGATCAGATCAGCCATGATCTTATTGAATGATGGAGCAGGTTCAAGGGGCCGTATGGTCTACTCCTGCTCTTATTTCTTATGTTCAATGTTCTTATGTTGTGCTTGTGTGCTCAGATTAAAGGCTATGTAGCTTGCTTACATTCAACGATCCACATCCCTCAATATTTTACTGACTTGAATCATGTCATAGAATCATAGAATGATTACAGCACAGAAGGAGGGCATTTGGCCCATCGAGCTCGTGCCGGCTCTCTGCAAGAGCACCTCAGCTAGTCCCATTCTCCTGACCTTTCCCTGTAGCCCTGCAATTTTGTTTTCTTCAGGTACTTATCCAATTCCCTTTTGAAAGCCACAATTGAATCTGCCTCCACCCGCAGGCAGTGCAAGCCAACTCCTAACCACTCGCCGCATAAAAGGTTTTTTCTCATGTCGCCTTTGGTTCTTCTGCCAATCACCTCAAATCTGTGTTCTCTGATCCTCAACCCCTCTGTAAATGGGAACAGTTTCTCGATCTATTCTGTCTAGACCCCTCATGATTTTGAACACATCTATCAAATCTCCTCTCAACCTTCTCTGCTTTAAGGAGAACAACCCCAGCTTCTCCAGGCTATCCACATAGCTCAAGTCCCTCATCCCTGGAACCATTCTGGTAAATCTTTTCTGCACCCCTCTGTAAGGTATCACATGCTTCCTAAAGTGCCTTGCCCAGAATTACATACAATAAGCCAGTTATGGCCGAACCAGCGTTTTATAAAGGTTCATCATAACGTTCTTGCTTTTGTACTCTGTACCTCTATTTATGAAGCCCTGTCACCTCTCCACTTTCATTTCTCCAGTGAATACAAGTTAAAGTCCTGCAAGTGCCCTTCATAACACTGAGCCCTAAACCCTGGGATAATATTTATTTGTACTGTTCTGCTGTGAATCTTCTGTAGACAAAGACAGGTATCCCACCTACCTGTCGCTTGGCGCCAGGTAATTACAAATATGGGATATAATGTTCAAGAACAAGAAAAGTCAAGGATGAGATAAGGCCATTCAGTCCTTCAAAGTCTATAATTTTTTAATCCAAATTCTTTATTATAGTAAAGCCACTGGGAAGGGAGGAGATGTGGACTGGTGCTCGGTACTCGGCCGGGGGGGGGGGAGGCGGGGGGCGAGGGGGGTGGTTGGGGCCACATCCCTGGGGTCTACCTGCCTTTCTTCTGCCACAGTCTGGGGTCACAGGAACATTCCTCTATCTTTGCCCGATTTTCCAGCTATTCTGCTGTAACAATTTACATCTCGTTTGAATTCAGTCTATTTCTATACTTGTCCCATTATTACTGCCTTTTTTGCCTTGCACCATCATCACTTTTGTTATTTAATCGCTCCTGTCCTCCACCCTATCACAGGTCTCTCCCTTTTTTTCTTTCCCTGCTTTCTAATATTAATCTCGAACATCTTCCAGTTCAAATGAAAGGTCATCAACCTAAAACATTGGCCTATAAATTCGGGAGCGCCCCATTTGGGGGGGCCGTAAGACTCGAGAGGGGCGAGACATTGCGCCAGGCGCAGAAATCTCGCCTCTCGCGGGAAATTGGGGTTAGCGCCCCAGAAAGGAAGTGGAGCGCTAAATGAAGCATTCCACTTCCTTTCTGGGGTGGTACAGCAAGTAATCAGGAAGACAAATGGAATGTTGGCCTTTATTGCAAAGGGGATAGAATATAAAAGCAGGGAGGTCCTGCTACAATTGTACAGGGTATTGATGAGGCCCCAGCTAGAGTACTGCGTACAGTTTTGGTCTCTGTATCTGAGGAAGATCATCATCATCATCATCATAGGCAGTCCCTCGGAATCGAGGAAGACTTGCTTCCACTCCTGAAGTGAGTTCTTTGGTGGCTGAACAGTCCAATATGAGAGCCACAGACTCTGTCACAGGTGGGGCAGATAGTCATTGAGGGAAGGGGTGGGTGGGACTGGTTTGCCGCATGCTCTTTCCGCTGTCTGCGCTTGATTTCTGCATACTCTTGGCGTTGAGACTCGAGGTGCTCAGCGCCCTCCCGGATGCACTTCCTCCACTTAGGGCGGTTTTGGGCCAAGGACTCCCAGGTGTCGGTGGGGATGTCGCACTTTATCATAGAAACATAGAAAAATAGAAAATAGGTGCAGGAGTAGGCCATTCGACACTTCGAGCCTGCACCGCCATTCAATAAGATCATGGCTGATCTTTCACCTCAGTACCCCTTTCCTGCTTTCTCGCTATACTCCTTGATCCCTTTAGTCATAAGGGCCACATCTAACTCCCTCTTGAATATATCCAATGAACTGGCATCAACAACTCTCTGTGGTAAGGAATTCCATAGGTTAACAACTCTCTGAGTGAAGAAGTTTCTCCTCATCTCAGTCCTAAATAGCGTACCCCTTATCCTTAGACTGTGTCCCCTGGTTCTTGACTTCCCCAGCATCAGGAACATTCTTCCTGCATCTAACCTATCCAGTCCCATCAGAATTTGATATGTTTCTATGAGATCCCCTCTCATCCTTCTAAACTCCAGTGAATAAAGGCCCAGTCGATCCAGTCTCTCCTCATATGTCAGTCCAGCCATCCCGGGAATCAGTCTGGTGAAACTTTGCTGCACTCCTTCAATAGCAAGAATGTCCTTCCTCAGATTAGGAGACCAAAATTGAACACAATATTCCAGGTGAGGCCTCACCCAGGCCCTGTACAACTGTGGTAAGACCTCCCTGCTCCTATACTCAAATCCCCTAGCTACGAAGGTCAACATACCATTTGCCTTCTTCACCGCCTGCTGTACCTGCATGCCAACTTTCAATGACTGATGAACCATGACACCTAGGTCTCGTTGCACCTCCCTTTTCCTAATTTTCCGCCATTCAGATAATATTCTGTCTTCGTGTTTTTGCCACCAAAGTGGATAACCTCACATTTATCCACATTATACTGCATCTGCAATGCATTTGCCCACTCACCTAACCTGTCCAAGTCACCCTGCAGCCTTTTAGTGTCCTTCTTGCAGCTCACAATGCCACCCAGTATAGTGTCATCTGCAAATTTGGAGATATTACACTCAATTCCTTCATCTAAATCATTAATGTATATTGTAAATAGCTGGGGTCCCAGCACTGAACCCTGCAGCACTCCACTAGTCACTGCCTGCCATTCTGAAAAGGACCCGTTTATTCCTACTCTCTGCTTCCTGTCTGCCAACTAGTTCTCTATCCACATCAGTTCATTAGCCCCAATACAATGTGCTTTAATTTTGCACATCAATCTTTTGTGTGGGACCTTGTCAAAAGCCTTTTGAAAGTCCAAATACACCACATCCACTGGTTTTCCCTTGTCCACTCTATTAGTTACATCCTCAAAAAATTCCAGAAAATTTGTCAAGCATGATTTCCCTTTCATAAATCCATGTTGACTTGGACCAATCCTGACACTGCTTTCCAAATGCGCTGTTATTTCATCTTTAATAATTGATTCCAACATTTTCCCCACTACTGATGTCAGGCTAACCAGTCAATAATTAGCCGTTTTCTCTCTCCCTCCTTTTTTAAAAAGTGGTGTTACATTAGCTACTCTCCAGTCCATAGGAACTGATCCAGAGTCGATAGACTGTTGGAAAATGATCACCAATGCATCCACTATTTCTAGGGCCACTTCCTTAAGTACTCTGGGATGAAGATGATCAGGCCCCAGGAATTTACCGGCCTTCAATCCCATCAATTTCCTGAACACAATTTCCCGCTTAATAAGGATTTCCTTCAGTTCCTCCTTCTCACTAGACCCTCGGTCACCTAGTATTTCGGGAACGTTATTTGTGTCTTCCTTCGTGAAGACAGAACGAAAGTATTTGTTCAATTGGTCTGCTATTTCATTGTTCCCCATTATAAATTCACCTGAATCTGTCTGCGGGACCAACGTTTGTCTTCACTAATCTTTTTCTCTTCACGTATCTATAGAAGCTTTTGCAGTCAGTTTTTATGTTCCGGCAAGTTTCCTCTCATACTCTATTTTCCCCTCTTAATTAAACCCTTTGTCCTCCTCTGCTGAATTCTAAATTTCTCCCAGTCCTCAGGTTTGCTGCTTTTTCTGGCCAATTTATATGCCTCTTCCTTGGATTTAACACTCTCCTTAATTTCCCTTGTTAGCCACGGTTGAGCCATCTTTCCCGTTTTATTTTTACTCCAGACAGGGATGTACAATTGTTGAAGTTCATCCATGTGATCTTTTAATGTTTGCCATTGCCTATCCACCGTCAACCCTCAAAGTATCATTTGCTCGTCTATTCTAGCCAATTCACGTCTCTTACCATCGAAGTTACTTTTCCTTAAGTTCAGGACCCTAGTCTCTGAATTAACTGTGTCACTCTCCATCTTAATAAGGAGTTCTACAATATTATGGTCACTCTTCCCCAAGGGGCCTCGCACAACAAGATTGCTAATTAGTCCTTTCTCATTACACATCACCCAGTCTAGGATGGCCAGCCCTTTAGTTGATTCCTCAACATATTAGAAAACCATCCCTAATACATAGAAACATAGAAAATAGGTGCAGGAGTAGGCCAGTCAGCCCTTTGAGCCTGCACCATCATTCAATAAGATCATGGCTGATCATTCACCTCAGTACCCCTTTCCCGCTTTCTCTCCATACCGCTTGATCCCTTTAGCCGCAAGGGTCATATCTAACTCCCTCTTGAATACATCCAATGAACTGGCATCAACGACTCTCTGCGGAAGGGAATTCCACAGGTTAACAACTCTCTGAGTGAAGAAGTTTCTCCTCATCTCAGTCCTAAATGGCCTACCCCTTATCCTAAGACTGTGTCCCCTGGTTCTGGACTTCCCCAACATCGGGAACATTCTTCCCGTATCTAACCTGTCCCATCCCATCAGAATCTTATCCAGGAAATCCTCCTGCATCGTATTGCTACCAGTTTGGTTAGCCCAATCTATATGTAGATTAAAGTCGTCCATGATAACTGCCATAGCTTTATTGCACGCATCCCTAAGGCTTTGAGGGTGTCCTTGTAGTGTTTCCGCTGCCCACCTTTGGCTTGTTTGCAGTGAAGGAGCTCCAAATAGAAAACTTGCTTTGGGAGTCTCATGTCTGGCATGCAAACTATATGGCCTGCCCAGCGGAGCTGATCGAGTGTGTTCAGTGCTTCAATGCTGGGGATGTTAGCCTGAAAGAGTACGCTGATGCTTGTGCGCCTGTCCTCCCAGGCGATTTGTAGGATCTTGCGGAGACATCGTTGGTGATATTTCTCCAGCAATTTGAGGTGTCTACTGTACATGCTCCATGTCTCTGAGCCATACAGGAGGGCAGGTATTACTAAAGCCGTGTAGACCATGAGCTTGGTGGCAGTTTTGAGGGCCTGGTCTTCAAACACTCTTTTCCTCAGGCGGCCGAAGGCTGTACTGGCGCACTGGAAGTGGTGATGGATCTCGTCGTCGATGCCTGCTCTTGTTGATAGGAGGCTCCCGAGATATGGGAAGTGGTCCATGGTGTCCAAGGCCATGCCGTGGATCTTGATGACTGGGGGGGCAGTGCTGTGCAGTGAGGACAGGCTGGTGGAGGACCTTTGTCTTACGGATGTTTAGCGTAAGGCCCATGCTTTCATACGCCTCAGTAAATACATTGACTATGTCCTGGAGTGCAGCCTCTGTATGTGCGCAGACGCAGGTGTCGTCTGTGTACTGTAGCTCGATGACAAGAGGTTGGGGTGGTCTTGGACCTGGCCTGGAGACGGCGCAGGTTGAACAGGTTCTCACTGGTTCTGTAGTTTAGTTCCACTCCAGTGGGGAGCTTGTTGACTGTGAGGTGGAGCATGGCGGCGAGAAAGATTGAGAAGAGGGTTGGGGCGATGACACAGCCCTGTTTGACCCCGGTCCAGATGTGGATTGGGTCTGTGATGGATCCATTGGTAAGGATCACGGCCTGCATGTCGTCATGGAGCAGGCGGAGGATGGTGACAAACTTTTTGGGGCAGCCGAAACGGAGGAGGGCGCTCCGTAGACCCTTGCGGTTGACAGTGTCAAAGGCCTTTGTAAGGTCGAAGAAGGCCATGTATAAGGGCTGGTGCTGTTCTCTGCATTTTTCCTGTAGCTGTCGCGCTGCAAAAATCATGTCCGTTGTGCCCCGTAGGGAACGAAATCCGCACTGTGACTCCGGGAGGATCTCCTCGGCCACTATATATTTGTATTGTAGGCTGTTCAGAGAACATTCACTAGGTTGATTCCGGAGATGAGGGGGTTGACTTATGAAGATAGGTTGTGTAGGTTGGGCCTCTACTAATTGGAGTTCAGAAGAATGAGAGGTGATCTTATCGAAACATATAAGATAATGAGGGGGCTCAACAAGGTGGATTCAGAGAGGATGTTTCCACTGATAGGGGAGACTAAAACTAGAGGACATGATCATAGAATAAGGGGCCGCCCATTTAAAACAGAGATGAGGAGAAATTTCTTCTCTCAGAGGGTTGTGTTGTGTATCTGTAAAGAATATATAGCATAGATAAAATCAACCTCGAACATTAAGTCAACAAAATAAGTAAAATTTAAAATGGGAAAAGTAAAGTTAAAACAGAACTACTGAAAGAGTGCTAATTGTTTAGAATAATAAGAACATAAGAATCATAAGAAATAGGAGCAGGAGTGGGCCATACAGCCCCTCGAGCCTGCTCCGCCCCAGCTCCCACCATCCCTTGGGAGCACTGTATATAAGCCGGCCCCTAAGGCCTGTTCCTCAGTCTGGAGTGTCGGAATAAAGACTGAGGTCACTATTACTTTAACCTCCCTGTGTGCAGGCTCATTTGTGTTCGGAACACAATAGGTTGTAAATCTGTGGAATTCGCTGCCTCAGAGAGCTGTGGAAACTGGGTCATTAAATAAATTTAAGACAGAAATAGACAGTTTCTTAAACGATAAGGGGATAAGGGGTTATGGGAAGCGGGCAGGGAAGTGGAGCTGAGTCTGTAATCAGTTCAGCCATTATCTTATTGAATGTCGGATTAGGCTCAAGGGGCTGTATGGCCCACTCCTGCTCCTATTTCTTATGTTCTTATGTTCTTATTATTCTAAACAATTAGCACCCTTTCAGTAGTTCTGTTTTAACTTTACTTTTCCCATTTTAAATTTTACTTATTTTGTTGACTTAATGTTCGAGGTTGATGTTATCTATGCTATATATTCTATATAATGCAATAAGGTTCCATCTTAATCACTTTCGTTCCAGACTTTAAATTTGTGCGTCTCCAATCTTGTTTCCTGGTTCCTTGTTTCTCGTTGTGTTTGGAATAAGTCCTAGGACCAGTCCAACATCCCCAGCATTGAAGCACTGACCACACTTGATCAGCTCCGCTGGGCAGGCCACATAGTTCGCATGCCAGACACGAGACTCCCAAAGCAAGCACCTTACTCGGAACTCGTCCACGGCAAACGAGCCAAAGGTGGGCAGAGGAAACGTTACAAGGACACCCTCAAAGCCTCCCTGATAAAATGCGACATCCCCACTGACACCTGGGAGTCCTTGGCCATAGACCACCCTAAGTGGAGGAAGTGCATTTGGGAGGGCTCCTCGAGTATCGTCGCCGAGAGTATGCAGAAATCAAGCGCAGGCAGCGGAAGGAGCGTGCTTCACACGAGGCTCCCTGCCCACTCTTTCCTTCAACATGTGACAGAGACTGTGGTTCTCATATTGGACTGTACAGCCATCTAAGAACTCATGCTAAGAGTGGAAACAAGTCTTCCTCGATCCCGAGGGACTGCCTATGATAATGATGATGATCATGTTTTATAGCCTGCTGCGCAGAATTGAGCAAAGCAGAGTAAATTCAGTGTTCCCATACGCCCCGGCACTGAGCCACACTTTGAGAGAGCACAGGATGGAGATGTAGGGTTGCAGTATTGTAGCTCTATCTCTGACCTATGCTCCCTTCTCGGCTGGTTCAATATTGGAAGTACAGGTTATTAGATAGTCCAAATGTGGTCCAACTAATATTGTAAAGCCCCACCATAATATCTGAAGTCTGTATTCTTCTGGCTACATAGCCCAGCATTCCCTTTGCCTTTTCATTGATTTGTCACATTGTTCAAACATTGAAAGTGATGAGATGACCATTACTTTTAATCCCATTTTAAGTTTCCATCTATCAATCCAATTCCATGCATTACTATAATTATGATGCACATTTTTTTTCAACCAATGTGCAGTATATCACCTTATCGGTGTTGGATTCAATTTATCATTTGTCTTCTCAGTTGTTCAGCCAATATAAATCCTTTTGTAAACCATTAGCTGCATCCCCTATCTCCACATTTATTGTCTTCAGCAAGTTCACAAGTCATTTAATAGCAGTGACCCTTTACCCTTTACAAAGACAACAACAACTTACATTTATTTAGCACCTTTAAACCATCCCAAGGCGCTTCACAGGAGCGAATTCAAGTAAATGTGACACCAAGCCACATTAGGAGATGTTAGGGCAGGTGACCAGAAGCTTGGTCAAAGAGGTAGGTTTTAAGGAGTGTCTTGAAGGAGGAAAGAGAGTAGAGAGGCAGAGAGGGTTAGGGAGGGAATTCCAGAGCTTAGGGAATTGGCAGCTGACGACACGGCCACCAATGGTAGAGTGATTAAAATTAGGGTGCTCAAGAGACCAGAATTGGAAGATATTTCGGAGGTTTGTAGGGCTGGATGAGATTACAGAGAAAGGGATGGGTGAGGCCTTGGAACAATTTGAAAATAAGGATAATAATTTTAAAATCAAGGTTCAAATGTAGGTCAGCAAACACAATGGTGATGGGTGAGCGGGACTTGGTGCGAGTTAGGACACGGGCAGCAGAGTTTTGGATCATCTCTAGTTTATAAAGGGTAGAAAATGGGAGACTGGCCGGGAGTGCATTGGAAAAGTCAAGTCTAGAGGTAACAAAGGCATGGATGCGGGTTTCAGCAGATGATGAGTTGAGGCAGGGGTGGAGTCGGGTGATGTAATGGAGGTGAAAATGATTTGTCTTAGTGATGGTGCGGATATGTGGTCGGATGCTCATCTTGGGGTCAAATATGATCCAAGATTGCGAACAGTCTGGTTGAGCCTCAGACAGTTGCCAGGGAGAGGGGTGGAATTTATGGCAATGTTTTCTCGAAACTGCATGACAGCATGGATGCGCAGTGTCTGTATGGTCCCGCGCAGGCCGTCCAAAGGCTTTTGCAGTGTAAAAAACACACTGCACAAAATATGAATGAGCCGCGCAGCAATTTAAAGGGACTATGAGCAAAAAAAACTGAGGGGTAACATTGGTTGGAGGCTAACATTAACATTTTACCTTTCACAAGTACTCTTTTTCCTGTTTTAAACTAACCCCTTATCCAGTCCCACGTTCCATCCTGGATTCTTGTTGCTTTTAATTTAGGGCACGACCGCTGCCAACAAAATAAAATAGGTGCGCCTGCACAGGTCCAGTGGTTTTTTGTTTGTTCTCGCCGGACTTCCCACAGATCAGTGAGAGAGACAGATGAGGGGTGGAAATTTCAGGTACTATGAGGTCTATGGTGTGACTTGAAGGTGATATTAGGATGTTGTCATCAAACACAAAAAGTGAGTATGCAGGTAGGTAAATGGAATGTTGGCCTTTATTGCAAGGGGGCTGGAGCATAAAAGCAGTGAAGTCCTGCTACAACTGTACAGGGTATTGGTGAGACCACACCTGGAATACTGCGTACAGTTTTGGTCTCCATACTTAAGAAAGAATATACTTTGGAGGCTGTTCAGAGAAGGTTCACTAGGTTGATTCTGGAGAAATGGCCTCCTTCCGTGCTGTAAATTTCTATGGGCTCAAGTTTCGGCCTGAGTTGCTCCTATTTTTTTGGAGCAACTAGTTTAGAATGGAGCATCTTAGAAATTGCAATTATCGGCGTTTAGTTTGCTCCAGTTCTTGTGAGTTAGAATAGTTTCATTTGAGAACAGATTTTTTTTTCAAAAGGGGGCGTGTCCAGCCACTTACGCCTGTTTTGCAAGTTTAGGCAGCGAAAACTTACTCCAAACTAACTTCGAATGGGATAAGTGTAGATTTTTGTACACTCAGAAAAACCTTGCCTACACTTATAAATCAGGCGTGGGGAACAAGAGATGGGGTGATGGGATGGGGAGGGAAGTTTACAAACATTAAACACTTCAATTTTACAAATAAAGAGCCATCATCAATAATAATGATAAATAAATCAATAAATCAACTAAAACAAATAAAAAAATAAAAAAATAATAAAAAATCAATCAATAAATAAAAAATTAAGTTTCTATTCACATACTGCAGCACTGGGAGCCCTCCAACAGCGTGCTGGGATGGGACCCCCCCTCCCGCCCCCGCCCTCACCCCCAGTATCTCTCTCTCTCTGTCTCTCTCAGTGTCTCTCTATGTTTCTGACAGTGAGGGGTGGGGGAAGAGAGGGGGGGGGGAGGGGGAGGGAGGAGGGGGATGAGGGGAGAGAGGGGGGAGAGAGGGAGGGGGAGAGAGGGAGGTGGAGAGGGGGGTGAGAAGAGAGGAGGGGGAGGAAGAGGAGAGGATGGGGAGGGAGAAGAGGGAGAGCGAGAGAAGAGGAGGGTGGGAGAGGAGGGGAGAGGAGGGGGAAGGACTGAACGGGAGGGGGGAAGCTGAATGGGAGGGGCGGAAGCTGAACGGTAGGGAGGGGAGGGAGACTGAACGGGAGGTGGGGGTGGGAGGCTGAATGGGGGGGGAGCAGAACGGAAGGGGGGGGGAGCAGAACGAGAGGGGGGGAAGCTGAACGGGAGGGGGGGAAGCTGAACGGGAGGGGGGGAAGCTGAACGGGAGCGTGGGGAAGCTGAACGGGAGGGGGGGAAACTGAACGGGAGGGGGGGAAGCTGAACGGGAGGGGGGGAAGCTGAACGGCAGAGGGGGAAGCTGAACGGGAGGGGGGGAAGCTGAACGGGAGGTGGGGGGGAGCTGAACGGGAGGGGGGGAAGCTGAACGGGAGGGGGGGAAGCTGAACGGGAGGGGGGGAAGCTGAACTGGGTCGGGGGGGAAGCTGAACGGGAGGGGGGGGAAACTGAACGGGAGGGGGGGAAGCTGAACGGGAGCATGGGGAAGCTGAATGGGAGGGGGGGGAAGCTGAACGGGAGGGGGGGGAAGCTGAACGGGAGGGGGGGAAGCTGAACGGGAGGGGGGGAAGCTGAAAGGCAGAGGGGGAAGCTGAACGGGAGGGGGGGGAAGCTGAACGGGAGGGGGGGAAGCTGAACGGGAGGGGGGGAAGCTGAACGGGAGGGGGGGGAAACTGAACGGGAGGGGGGGAAGCTGAACGGGAGGGGGGGAAGCTGAACGGGAGGGGAGGGAAACTGAACGGGAGGGGGGGAAGCTGAACGGGAGGGGGGGAAGCTGAACGGGAGGGGAGGAAGCTGAACGGGAGGGGGGGAAGCTGAACGGGAGGGGAGGAAGCTGAACGGGAGCATGGGGAAGCTGAACGGGAGGGGGGGAAACTGAACGGGAGGGGGGGATGCTGAACTGGGTCGGGGGGGAAGCTGAATGGGAGCATGGGGAAGCTGAACGGGAGGGGGGGGAAGCTGAACGGCAGAGGGGGAAGCTGAACGGGAGGGGGGGAAGCTGAACGGGAGGGGGGGAAGCTGAACGGGAGCATGGGGAAGCTGAACGGGAGGGGGGGGGGAAGCGAACGGGAGGGGGGGAAGCTGAATGGGAGGGGGGGAAGCTGAACGGGAGGGGGGGGAAGCTGAACGGCAGAGGGGGAAGCTGAATGGGAGGGGGGAAAGCTGAACGGGAGGGGGGGAAACTGAACGGGAGGGGGGGAAGCTGAACGGGAGGGGGGGGAGCTGAACGGGAGGGGGGGAAGCTGAACGGGAGGGGGGGAAGCTGAACGGGAGCATGGGGAAGCTGAACGGGGGGGGGGGGAAGCTGAACGGGAGGGGGGGAAGCTGAACGGGAGCATGGGGAAGCTGAACGGGGGGGGGGGAAGCTGAACGGGAGGGGGGGAAGCTGAACGGGAGCATGGGGAAGCTGAACGGGAGGGGGGGGAAGCTGAACGGCAGAGGGGGAAGCTGAATGGGAGGGGGGAAGCTGAACGGGAGGGGGGGAAGCTGAACGGGAGGGGGGAAGCTGAACGGGAGGGGGGGGGGAGCTGAACGGGAGGGGGGGGAAGCTGAACGGGAGGGGGGGAAGCTGAACGGGAGGGGGGGAAGCTGAACGGGAGGGGGGGAAGCTGAACGGGAGGGGGGGAAGCTGAACGGGAGGGGGGGAAGCTGAACGGGAGGGGGGGGAAGCTGAACGGGAGGGGGGGAAGCTGAACGGGAGGGGGGGAAGCTGAACGGGAGGGGGGGAAGCTGAACGGGAGGGGGGGAAGCTGAACTGGCCCCGCGGCCGCCAAGGGCTTAGGGCGAGGCCCATATGCAGACGATGCCGGGCCGCCACTGCCGACACTTCGGGCGGGTCCTGCTCCCAGTGAGATGCCGGGCGGCGCCGACGAGGTAAGAGGTGTCAGGCCACTCGGCTCGGGATAGGGGCGATGTCCCTTCGGCCAGGGATAGAGTCGTCACCCGGGAGATGGGACGCGCCGGGAGGGCCAGGAGCTACTGCGCACACGCACAGCTGCCGGCACTGTTTATGGTGCAGGGCTGTAGCTCCACCCCCAGCAGCTCCGGCTGCGCGTGCCGAGCTGGAAACGGGCCTACAGCTATCGGAGAATCGCGAGGTAAGTATTTGGCGCAATTTTTGTACTACAAATTAGGCGGGCATTTCCGATGTGCGCCATTCTAGCGGAGGTCCAAAACTTGAGCCCAAAGATTCTATGATTCTATGAGGGTTTGACTTATGAGGAAAGGTTGAGTAGGTTGGGCCATTGAATATATTTAAGGCAGAGATGGAGATATTTTTGAGCGATAAGTGAGTAAAGGGTTATGGGGAGCGGGCAGGGAAGTGGAGCTGAGTCCATGATCAGATTAGCCATGATCTTATTGAATGGTGGAGCAGGCTCCAGGGGCCAGGTGGCCTACTCCTGCTCCTATTTCTTATGGTCTTATGTCAGCTTGCGAGAGTTTTATTGCACTCTCGCCGAGCGTGCTGATCCGATCAGCTCCTCGAGCTGTTGTGATGAAAGTTACTTTTCCATATTTAGGACCTGACATTTTTGCGCAGAATATTTCTATGTAGCTTCCGGTTCATTGGCAGCAGTCACTCCGTTTAGTTTAGTTCACTCGGAAGTCTTTCATTGTGAACTTTTTGGAAGCCTGCTGAAGATCCACATAATCTATCTCACAGAGAACTCTACAGAGATTCTATTGTTTTGCCCACTATTCATGTTCGTTCATGGAATGCATTCGCTTGGGTCAGATTTACTGCCCTTTTAAATATCGGCACTTTGTTAGCTTTCGCTCATGGAAGTAATCAATGCAGAGTGCAATTCTCGGATACATGGGAGCTGAGATTTCACAGGGATACCATCTCTCTCCCAGCAAAACTCAGGCTGGAGACCAGCTGGCCCCCTGGAGAAACAGATCATAGAATGGTTACAGCACAGCAGGAGGCCATTCGGCCCATCGAGCCCGTGCCGGCTCTCTGCAAGAGCACTTCAGCTAGTCCTATTGTGTTCCTAACACAGATGAGGCTGCACACAGAGAGGTTAAAGTAACAGTGACCTCAGTCTTTAATAAGACACTCCAGAATCAGAAACAGGCCTTAGGGGCCGGCTTATATACAGTGCTCGCAAGGGATGCTGGGATCCCTTGGGGCTTCAGGGGATGAGCTCCCTGGTGGCGGAACATGGGAGTGCATGCTTTACAGATACACAACATCACTCCCCCGCCTCCCCGCAAAGTCAAAGTGAAAACTATTTACAAGGTGAGGCGATCAGGAGCCTTTCTTTCCCTGGTGGACCGCCTCGGTACAAATGTTGGTTCTGGTGTGTTGGCTGTGCCCTCGCTGGACTGGCGTGTTGTTGGTCCTGCAGGACTGCTGGGTGAGCCTGGCTTTGCTGGGCTGTTGGGCGTGATGGGTTTCATTTCCTGGTCCGGGGTGCTGTCGTTGATCCTTTGGGTGTGTGTTGTGGGCTCGAAAAAGGTGGTTTCTGCTGTGGGTTGTTCAGGGCAGTCTGTGAACCGCAGCCTCGTTTGGTCCAGGTGCTTTCTGCAAATTTGTCCATTGTCTAGTTTGACTACAAACACCCTATTCCCTTCTTTAGCTATCACCATGCCCATGAACCACTTGGGACCATGTCCCTAGTTTAGCACATACACAGGGTCATTCAGATCAATTTCCCGTGACACATCATTTACATTTTGTTGCTGCCGCCTGCTCTCTACCTGATCATGCAGGTTGGGGTGAACCAGCGAAAGTCTAGTTTTAAGTGTCCTTTTCATGAGTAGCTCAGCCGGGGGCATCCCTGTGAGTGAGTGGGGCTTCGTGCAGTAGCTGAGCAGTACTCGGGACAGGCGGGTTTGGAGTGAGCCTTCTGTGACTCTTTTAAGGCTCTGTTTGATGGTTTGTACTACCCATTCTGCCTTCCCATTGGAGGCTGGTTTAAACGGGGCCGAGGTGATATTGAGGGTCATGAATTCTTTAAAATTGGCACTGGTGAAACATGGCCCGTTGTCACTGACCAGTATGTCAGGCAGGCCGTGGGTGGCAAACATGGCCCTCAGGCTTTCAATGGTGGCGGTGGCGATGCTTCCCGACATTTTTTTACATTCAATCCATTTTGAAAAAGCATCCATCACTACCAGGAACATTTTACCAAGAAACGGGCCCGCATAGTCGACATGGATCCTCGACCATGGTCTGGAGGGCCAGGACCACAAACTTAGTGATGCCTCTCTGGGCGCGTTGCTCAACTGAGCACATATGCTGCATTGCCGTACACAGGACTCTAAGTCAGAGTCTATACCGGGCCACCACATGTGGGATCTGGCTATCGCTTTCATCATTACTATACCCAGGTGTGTGCTGTGGAGATCTGAGATGAACGTCTCCCTGCCCTTTTTTGGTAGCGCTACGCGGTTACCGCACAACAGGCAGTCTGCCTGGCTGGACAGCTCATCCTTTTGCTGCTGGAACGGCTTGATTGGCTCTTGCATTTCAACGGGGATGCTGGCCCAGCTCCCATGTAGTACACAGTTTTTTACGAGGGAGAGGATCTTGGCTGGTCCAAGTCCTAATCTGGCGGGCCGTGACATGTGATTTATCATTTTCAAACGCTTCCATGACCATCAACCAGTCTGCGGGCTGCACCACCATCAACAAGTTTGCAGGCTGCGCCATTTCCACCCCCGTGATGAGCAATGGTAGCCGACTGAGAGCACCCGCACAGTTCTCGGTGCCTGGCCTGTGGCAGATGGTATAGTTATACGCAGATAGCGTGAGTTCCCACCTTTGTATGCGGGCTGAGGCATCAGTATTTATCCCCTTGTTTTCAGCGAACAGGGATATGAGGGGCTTGTGATCGGTTTCCAGCTCAAATTTGAGGCCAAGCAGGTTCTAATTTATTTTCTTTACCCCGAACACACAGGCTAATGCCTCTTTCTCAATCATGCTGTAGGGCCTCACGGCCTTCGACAAGCTCCTGGAAGCATAGGCGACAGGTTGCAACTTCCCCGCAATGTTAGCTTGTTGTAATACACACCCAACTCCGTACGACGACGCGTCACATGCTAGCACAAGTCTTTTACACGGGTTATACAATACAAGCAGCTTGTTGGAGCATAAAATGTTTCTGGCTCTCTCAAAAGCAATTACTTGTTTTTTTCCCCACACCCAGTTCTCACCTTTGCACAATAACACATGTTGGGGCTCTAAAAGGGTGTTTAACCCCAGTAGGATGTTACCAAAATAGTTGAGGAGTCCCAGGAACGACCGCAGCTCCGTGACGTTCTGTGGCCTGGGTGCGTTCCTGATAGACTCTGTCTTGGCGTCTGTGGGCCGAATGCCGTCCACCGCGATCTTTCTCCCCAAAAACTCCACTTCTGTTGCCATGAAGATGCATTTCGACCTCTTCAGCCGCAGCCCTACGTGATCCAATCGCTGGAGGACCTCCTCCAGGTTTTGTAGGTGCTCGGCGGTGTCCAGACCCGTGACCAATATGTCGTCCTGAAAGACCACCATGTGTGGTACCGACTTGAGAAGGCTCTCCATGTTTCTCTGGAAGATCGCTGCAGCAGACCGAATTCCAAACGGGCATCTGTTGTAGATGAACAATTCCAAGTCCGTGTTGATGCAGGTGAGGCCCTTAGAAGACTCCTCCAGCTCCTGCGTCATGTAGGCCGAAGTCAGGTCGAGCTTGGTGAATGTCTTGCCTCCTGCCAGCGTCGCAAATAGGTCGTCTGACTTAGGTAGCGGATATTGGTCCTGTAGCGAGAAACAATTAATAGTTACTTTATAATCGCCGCAAATCCTGACCGTGCCATCACATTTGAGTACTGGAACAATCGGGCTGGCCCACTTGCTGAATTCCACTGGGGAGATGATGCCCTCACGTTGCAACCTGTCCAGCTCAATTTCCACTCTCTTCCTCATCATGTGAGGTACCGCTCGCACCTTGTGGTGAATGGGTTGTGCCTCTGGGACTAAGGGGAAATGCCTGGCTCAAAAAGGGAAGGAAATTTGTTAAGAACCTGGGTACATGAGGCCTCATTGACATGTGATAGCGCTCGGATGTTATCCCAGTTACAGCGGATTTTGCCCAGCCAGCTCCTTCCATGCAGTGTGGGGCCATCGCCCGGGACAACCCAGAGTGGCAGTTCATGCACCGAGCCCTCGTAGGTGACCTTGACCATGGCGCTGCCCAGGACAGTGATAAGCTCTTTGGTGTACGTTCTCAGTTTTGTGTAGATGGGAATCAGAGGTGGGCTGAATGCCTTGTTGCACTACAGTCTCTCAAACATCTTTTTATTCATGATGGATTGGCTAGCGCCAGTGTCCAGTTCCATGGCTATGGGTAAGCCATTCAATTTTACGTTTGGCATTATAGGTGGACATTTCGTCAAAAATGTGTGCACCCCATGTACTTCAGTATCTGCCTCCTCTCTCTGAGGCTCAAAATTGCTTTGATCCACCATGGACCGATCTTCCTCTGTCACATGGTGGTTAGCAGGTTTTGCAGAGCTTGCAGCTCGTTTGCAAGCTTGTTGGAGGTGCCCCATTGTTCCACAGCTCTTGCAAACATACCCTTTGAAGCGGCATGGATAGGCTGAATGGAAGCCTCCACAAAGCCAACAAGGTGTAAATTGCCTTGCATTCATCCTTTGTTGCAGACTCTGAGTCACCTGGGTCACCTGAGGCCTGCTGGCAGTTGCAGACACGTGGGTTCTGCCCTGTACATTTCTGCTCGCAAACACAGTTCCAGTTAATTTATGAACATTGCTAGTACTTGTGTGCTGAGAGATTTGTTTGGTGTTATCACTGGTGGACATAAACGCCTATGCTATCGCAATGGCCTTACTGAGGGTCGGTGTCTCTACAGTCAAAAGTTTTCGTAGGATGGTCTCGTGGCCAATGCCTAGTGCAAAAAAGTCTCTGAGCATTTGCTCCAGGTAGCCATCAAACTCACATTGTCCTGCAAGTCACCTTAGCTCAGCGACATAGCTCACCACTTCCTGACCTTCAGATCGCTGGCACGTGTAGAACCAATACCTTGCCATCAGCACGCTCTCCCTCGGGTTAAGATGCTCCCGAACCAGTGTACACAGCTCCTTATACGACTTATCTGTGTGTTTCACCGGAGCCAGAAGATTCTTCATGTAGGTCGGTGCCCCGCAGACAGTGAGGAGGACCGCTCTCCTTTTTGCAGCGCTTCCTTCTCCGTCCTGCTCATTGGCTACAAAGTACTAGTCTAGCCATTCGACATAGGTTTCCCAGTCCTCACCCTCCGAGAACTTCTCCAGGATACCCACAGTTTGCTGCATCTTTGCGTTGGATTCGTATACTCATCGCCAGTTATTGTGTTCCTAACACAGAGGAGGCTGCACACAGGGAGGTTAAAGTAACAGTGACCTCAGTATTTAATAAGACACTCCAGAGTCAGGAACAGACCTTATGGGATGCTGGGATCCCTTGGGACTTCAGGGGATGAGCTCCCTGGTGGCAGAACATGGGAGTGCATGCTTTACAGATACACAACAAATCCCACTCCATGCCCTTTCCCCATAGCCCTGCAATTTTATTTCCTTCAGGTACTTATCCAAATCCCTTTCGAAAGACATGATTGAGTCTGCCTTCACCACCCTTTCAGGCAGTGTATTCCAGATCCTAACCACTCACTGTGTAAAAAAGTTTTTTTCTTATGTCGCCTTTGGTTCTTTAGCCAATCACTTGAAATCGGTGTCCTCTGGTTCTCGACCCTTCCGCCAATGGGAACAGTTTCTCTCTATCTACTCTGTCCAGACCCCTCATAATTTTGAACACCTCTATCAAATCTTCTCTCAACCTTCTCTGCTCTAAGGAGAACAACCCCAGCTTCTCCAGTCTATCCACGTAACTGAAGCCCCCTCATCCCAGGAACCATTCTCGTAAATCTTTTCTGCACCCTCGGTAAGGCCTTCACATCCTTCCTAAAGTGCGGTGCACAGAATTGGACACAATGCTCTAGTTGAGGCCGAACCAGTGTTTTGTAAAGGTTCATCAGAACTTCCTTAATTTGACATATATATAAAACAATATCTCTAAAACAAGTGGTCTCCTGTTACATGCTCCGCCCAATGGTCCGTCCCATTGGTTGAATAGAACTCAACATTGGTTGATGGTTGGCCAATGCAATTCCTTCTGCTGTGTCAAATTTCACCAACCCCCCATCCCTGTACTTTAAATGCCTGTAACTTATCATGAGCTGTCACACTAACTCCATAATCCTCTCGGATATTGGGTGTTCAACAAAATGCAATTCTCTGCGGTATGCTATCTTCACGGATGGATGCTACTGGGAAATATTCGTTTTAACACTTCAACTATTTTACATTCTCCAATTTCACTGCCACATTTGGCACTTCAACTCTCGAATTGATATTTTACTCTGATGATATTGGAAAATAAGTCATTTAATCTGTTCCATCAAATTGCTATCTGTACTCCTCTCCTCGCTTGCTATTTGTAACCTTTGTACTGCTTGTTTCTCTGATTAACAAGAAGCAAAATAAGACTGCAGATGCTGGAAATCTGGTACAAACAGCAGAAAGTACTGGAAACACTCAGAAGGTTATAGAATCATACAGGAAGAGGCTTTTTGGCTCATCGTGCCTGTGCTGGTTTTTTGAGAGAGCTATCCAGTTAATCCCACTCCCCCAGCTCTTTCCCCATTGACAACAACAACTTGTATTTATATAGCGCCTTTAACATAGAGAAACGTCCCAAGGTGCTTCTTCACAGGAGTATTATGAGATTAAAAATTTGACACCGAGCCGAATAAGTAGAAATGAGCAAAAATACCCAAAAGCTTGGTCAAAGTGGTAGGTTATAAGGAGCATCTTGAAGAAGGAAAGAGAGGCAAAGAGGTTTAGGCAGGGAGCTCCAGAGCTTGGAGCCTAGGCAACAGAAGGCACAGCCACCAATGGTTAAGCGATTAAATCAGTGATGCTCAGGAGGGCAGAATTAGAGGAGCGCAGACATCTCTGGGGGTTGGAAACATAGATATTTACAGCGCAGAAGGAAGCCATGTCGGCCCATCGTGTCCACGCCGGCCGACAAAGAGCCATACGGCCCTCGGTCAGCAGCCCTGAAGGTTACATATAAACCTATGAACAATAAACAATGGTGGAAAGGTAAAGAGCATCTGACCCAATCAGTCCGCCCCACACAACCGCGATACCCCATGTATCGTAATATTTTACACTCCACCCCACCCGGAGCCATGCGATCTCCTGGGAGAGACAAAAAACAGATAAAAACCCAGGCCAATTGGAGAAAAAAATCTGGGAAAATTCCTCTCCGACCCATCCAGGCGATCGAAACTAGTCCAGGAAATCACGCTGGTTGTGGGGCTGGAGGAGGTTACAGAGATAGGGAGAGGTGAGGCCATGGAGGGATTTGAAAATAAAGATGAGAATTTTGAAATCAAGGCATTGCTTAACTGGAAGCCAATGTAGGTCAGTGAGCACAGGGGTGATGGGTGAGCGGGACGTGGTCCGAGTTAGGACACGGGCTGCCGAGTTTTTGATCACCTCTTATTTACGTAGGGTGGAATGTGGGAGACTTGCAAATGTTTCCTTTTTCAAGCATTTATCCGATTCCATTTTGAACATTACTGTTGTATCTGCTTCCAGCCAATGCATTCCAGATCATTGATAATTTGCTGCATAAAAAAATTCTCCTCATCTCCCCTCTGGGTCTTGTGACAATGACCTTTAATCTGTGTCCTCTGGTTACTGACCCTCCTGCCACTAGTAACAGTTTATTCTTATTTACTCTATCAAAACCGGTAACATCTGTGGGAAGATCACATGAATTAACCTTTCACACCTCAAACATCAACTTGTGTGTTCTCTCCTGCTGAGTGTTCCAGTCACTTTTTTGTATTCATAATTTCCATTAGGTTGCCCTAATTGTCCACTTTGTGCATGGTTCGCTTAGTTTACATTAAAGATACCAATAAAGATTATAAAAGGATCTCTTTAATTCATGCGAACTGGGTAGTGGTATTACATTTGCACTGCTTGGTGCTAAACGCAGTTCAAAGGAGAATCCTCCTGCTAATAAATTAAAACGGTCAAAAGTGGGGATTTTGCCAGTCTTATGCAAGGACCCGCCTTTATATAGCACCTGTCCCATCCTCAGCACATTCCATAGCCAATGAAGTTCTTTTTAAATATTGCCGCTGTCGGTAAGCGTAGCAGCCAATTTGCACAAAGCAATACCCCACAAACAGGGATGAGATAAATGACGAGGTAAAGGCTGAGAAAATAATTATCGTACCGTTTGGGGGGGGGGGGGCAGGAAACTATGCAGCAGGTCTCGCCCCGCTTGCTAAATTCGGGTTGCCGCTCCTGGAAGGAAGCGGATCGCTTGCTCCATTTCCTTGCTGGGGCGGTAACGGGTCACACACCTCAGCAGCGCTTGGCAACGCACTTGGCCGCCTGGCGTTGCCGCGCTCTATGCGCTCTTCCCTCAATTGAATGGAAGAGCCCCACGCTGCATACTCTGCCAAAGACGAAGCCACCCATCTGGTCCACCGGGGAGCGGGGGGCGGGGGTGCTGCATGGTCAGCCCGGCACTCAAGCAGAGCGTCGGGCTGAGCGATTGCGGCCCCGACTCCACAAACAAACCGCGACTGGAATGGCAACGGAAAGGACAGATTTTTTTTTCTCGCCAGCTGGCCACCTCCCCTTTAGGTTTCACCCCGGTGGTGGCCATTCGCCCAGTACGCGTCCCCGTGTAAGATTTCTAAATCTCTGGCATTAAATTGACAGTGAGACTGATTCTTTTAAAACAATTTGGAATAGCTTATTAAACACACACACATGCACATCTATCAGCAGTCCTCAGCTATCCTACAGATCTACTGAGTTACCACAGATACAATGATGTTATAATAAAAAAAGGTATAAAATGGTACACTTGACTTCCCTCTGGCAAAGCACGAGGCCTGCTCCTTTGTCTGTAGAGAGAGGTCCTGATTTTGCCGTGTGCTAAGGAGAAGAGAGACCCAGCAATCTTTGCTTAGATTATTATACCCCTTATACTATTGTTTCTCAGAAAGCCTCAGGATTGGGTATTATTTCTAGGGTCGTTCCTGATTGGCTTCTCCTCATACATGTGTCTGTCTGGAGGGCCATTGCCATTCCTTGATTAAGTTAATGGCTTTCCAATTCACACCTTTTCTAATTTGGTGAGTTTCAAAGCCATGCTGACATGAACTTGGGGAAGTCACCCATTTTGTTTCTTTTAACACTGCAGCCTTTCCATATAATCTATACTTTTAACATTTATATATATACAGAATCAATTTTATCATTACTAAACACTTCTTATACCTGAAGCATTCGCTGTTATCACCTTGTGCTCCTTCAGGGGGTGAAACCCAATTTAGGAGTCGGGGCGTTAACGGGGCGATGCGCACGGCGATGACATCACGATCTCCAGGCACAGAAGATCGGGACGCATTGCCATAGTGCCGCCGACAAACTCTCAGCGAATTTAGCGGGAGTCGTTAGCAGCGCCACGCCTGGTCGCAAACTCATTTTGCACCCTGTTAGCGCCACCCTCGAGTGCTAATGGGAGGCGCAAATGCACCCAATTTCTCCCCCAAAGTGCTGTAATTATTTTTGGTCGAGGGATAAACGTTGGTCAGGACACCAGGAGAACTCCGCTGCCCTTCATCAGGGGGCAAGAGTGCTACTACTGATCCAAGGCTGACACTTCAAACGTGGAAAAGCATTAACCGGGGAAGAAAGGGCAAACCGGTGGATCATCTGTAATAATATTTGGAAACCAAGAAAGGACGTCTCATATAAAATAGCTCCCCTCTCAGAATACAACAGAGAGTTTCATTATGCTGCTATTGTAGTTATTCAGTTATGAAATCTTTCAACATTTCTGTGACTAATCATTCATTTTGTGTTTCATCCTCATCAGTCCGCCCTCCCAAAAGGGCTGGCAGCCCTAATAAGAACATAAGAATTAGAGTTGAGCAGCGGGCGTCCGGGGTCGGAGGCCTATAAAAGGCCCGTTGAGGAGGAGTTCGGGCAGTTGAGCAGCGGGAGTCCGGGGTCGGAGGCCTATAAAAGGCCCGATGAGGAGGAGTTCGGGCAGTTGAGCAGCGGGAGTCCGGGGTCGGAGGCCTATAAAAGGCCCGTTGAGGAGGAGTTTGGGCAGTTGAGCAGCGGGAGTCCGGGGTCGGAGGCCTATAAAAGGCCCATTGAGGAGGAGTTCGGGCAGTTGAGCAGCGGGAGTCCGGGGTCGGAGGCCTATAAAAGGCCCGTTGAGGAGGAGTTCGGGCAGTTGAGCAGCCAGCCGGTGCAACTGCAGCAGGGACAGAAGGCAAAAAAGAAGTAGAAAGAACTCGAAAGGTGATGATGTCACAGCCAAGGGGGTAAGTGATTGGCTGGTGATTGGTGAGTAGTTTTTCTTTTTCTTTACTTTCTCAGTAAGTAACTTTGAGCATTATTGTTGCCAAATTAAGTTAATCTAGGGGGTAAGTCATGGCAGGACAGCTCGCACACATGTTATGCTCCTCCTGTACTATGTGGGAAGTCAGGGACGCTTCATAGATAGATTTCAGTATATTGAAAAAAATGTGAACATGATATTTCAGCTTATTGTACTTGGTTTAGTTCTAAAAATCAACCTTTCACAGCTGATCAGCACGTCGGTGACTGTAAAGTCCTTACTCTACAGTATGAAACTACACGAGGCACCTTCTGGGGACAAGGTCACTCTGTCACCGGAACTCTTTATTCTCAAGACTCCAAAGACAGTGACCCTGCGTGGGACCTCCCTTTATATACCTGAGTGATCAGGTAAGGAGTGTCTCCCACAAGTTCACCCCTTGTGGTCAAGGTGTGCATCTAGATTGAGTGTATACAGTAATACAGTGGTGTTACATTGTGGTTACATACATGACATCACCTCCCCCCCACAAAGTCTTATTGGAATCATAGGTTTAGTCTTTCAGGTGGTCTACGCTCCCTCGTGGAGCGCCGCAGTTGGGACTCTGGTTGTTGGACACTGACGTGAGTGTCTGTCACCTGTGGTGATTCCGGCCTGTCTGGGCTGACCGCAGGGACTGCGCATTCTTCTGATTGCTCATGATTTTCTTCAGGTACATCCGTGTCGACGCTGAACCTTTTTTTTCCTTGGCCCAGATGCTTACGGCATATCGGAACATTGTTGAGTTTTACCACGATTACCTATTCCCCTCTTTGTCAATAACAGTGCCCTCAAGCCATTTGGGCCCCATGTCATGATTGAGGATGAATACAGGATCATTTATGTCTTTACATCTCTCGCTCGCATTACGGTCATGGTACTCGTTTTGTGATTTGCGCTTGCCCTCAACTATGTCGGTCAGGACTGGGTGAATGAGGGACGAGTTTTGAGTGTCCGTTTCATTAGTAGCTCTGCGGGCGGGACCCCCGTGAGCGAGTGCGGGCAGGACCTATAGGCCAGCAGGAAGCGCGATAGGTTGCATTGTAGGGAGGGTCCTTGAATCCTGAGCATACCTTGCTTAATGATTTGGACCGCACGTTCCGCCTGGCCATTGGAGGCCGGCTTGAACGGGGCAGTCCTAACGTGGTTGATGCCATTGCCCGACCTAAACTCTCGGAATTCGTAGCTTGTGAAACATGGGCCATTATCACTAACCAGAATGTCCGGCAAGCCATGGGTTGCAAGGATCGCGCATAGGCGTTCCACGGTGATGGATGACGTGCATGAATTCAGAATGATGCACTCGATCCATTTCGAGTACGCCTCTACCACAATAAGGAACCTCTTTCCCATGAACGGGCCCGCGTAGTCAACATGAATGCGTGACCATGGCCTGGTGGGCCAGAGCCACAGGCTGAGCGGAGCCTCCCTGGGGGCATTACCCAGATGGGCACATGTCATGCACCTGCGAACACAATGTTCCAGGTCTGAATCAACTCCAGGCCACCAAACGTGTGACCGGGCAATGGCCTTCATCAGCACAATGCCTGGGTGCTCGCTGTGGAGTTCCCTGATGAAGGCCTCCCTGCCCTTCTGGAGCATAACTACCTGGCTGCCCCATAGTAGGCAGTCGGCTTGGATGGAGAGCTCATCCATCCGCCTGTGAAACGGTCTGACCTCCTCAGGGCATGCTCCGTGTGCGGGCGCCCAATCCCCAGTCAGGACACATTTCTTAATCAGGGATAGGAGGGGATCTCTGTTTGTCCAGATTTTGATCTGGCAGGCTGTGATGGTGGAGCCTGCGCTGTCAAACGCATCGACAGCCAAGACCATCTCAGCGCTTTGCTCCGCTGCCCCCTCAGTGGTGGCCAGTGGAAGCCTGCTAAGCGCGTCAGCGCAATTTTCAGTGCCGGGCCGGTGCTGGATGGAGTAGTCATAAGCAGCCAACGTGATCGCTGTATGCGAGCTGATACGTTGGCATTGACAGCCATGCTCTCTGACAACAGGGATGTTAATGGCTTGTGGTCTGTCTCTAATTCAAACTTCCTGCCAAATAGGTACTGATGCATTTTTTTTACACCATAGACACATGCAAGCGCTTCCTTCTCGAACATCCCATATCCCCGTTCTGCTTGAGAGAGCGACCTGGAGGCATAAGCCACAGGTTGTAGCTGACCCTCACCATTGCCCTGCAGCAACATGCATCCAACCCCATAGGACGATGCATGACATGTCAAAACCAAGTTTTTACAGGGGTCGTACAGGGTCAATAACTTGTTTGAACAAAGTAGGTTTCGCGCCCGATCAAAAGCCCGTTCCTGACAGTCCCCCCAAAGCCAATCGCAACCCTTACGCAGGAGTACGTGTAGCGGCTCCAACAACGTGCTCAAGTTCGGCAGAAAGTTCCCAAAATAGTTCAACAGTCCCAGAAATGAACGCAACTCCGATGTGTTGCAAGGCCTGGGTGCTCGTCGAACCGCCTCTGTTTTGGATTCGGTGGGCCGAATCCTATCTGCAGCAACCCTCCTGCCCAGAAACTCAACCTCAGGAGCTAAGAACAAATATTTAGACTTTTTGAGTCGCAGGCCTACCCGGTCCAGTCGGCGTAGCACCTCCTCCAGGTTGTGGTGGTGTTCCCCGGTGTCTCGACCCGTGATGAGGATGTCGTCCTGGAATACAATTTTTCCAGGAATGGATTTAAGCAGGCTTTCATTTTCATTGAAAAATCGCGGCCACTGATCGAATGCCCAACGGGCACCTGTTACACACAAACAGTCCCTTGTGCGTGGTGATGGTGGTCAGTAGTTTAGATCCGTCGGCCAGTTCCTGGGTCATATAGGCTGAAGTCAGGACCAACTTGGTGAACAGCTTGCTGCCTGCCAGCGTGGCGAAAAGCTCCTCCGCTCTCGGGAGCGGGTATTGATCTTGTAAGGACAACCGATTGATGGTGGCCTTGTAGTCGCCACAGATCCTGACAGAGCCATCCACTTTTAGTACGGGAACGATGGGGCTCACCCAGTTGCTGAATTCAACAGGCGAGATGATGCCCTCTCTCAACAGCCAGTCCAGTTTGCTCTCGATCTTTTCCCGCATCACATACGGCACCACTCTGGCTTTGTGGTGCACTGGCCTGGCGTCCAGGGTGATGTGAAAGTCCGGACGCCAGGTTGGAATAGTGAATTGAATTGTTGTAGGACTTGTGAGCACGAACTTTGCTCCACAGATGACATTGTGTGAACATCCCCCCATTTCCAGTTCATCTCGGCGAACCAGCTCCTCCCCAACAGTGCGAGACCATTGCCCGGGACAATCCAAAGCAGCAGCTGATTCACTAACCCATTGTGTGTGACAGCCAACATTGCACTGCCTAGCACCGGAATGATTTCCTTGGTGTAAGTCCGTAATTGTGTCTCAATACATGCTAATTTGGGTCTACTGGCTTTAAGTGGCCATAGCTTCTCAAATTGCTGAACGCCCATGAGTGATTGGCTAGCCCCAGTGTCCAGCTCCATGCGTACAGGGATACCGTTTAATAAAACCCTCATCATCATTGGTAGTGTTTTGGTGTATGAACTGTTCGCCACATGGACCCGCTGTGCCTTGGCATGCATCGATTTGCCCCAAGGGTCAGCCTGCCTCAAAGAACCCTCTTCTGGTCCATCCGCCTCATATATTAGTCTGGTTGCAGACTTCCTGCACATTCGAGCTAAGTGGCCACTGAGATTGCAGTTCCTGCGGACAAACTGTCCCTTTGATTGCTCTTAAGTATCCTATTAGTGGGTGTCAATGGCCCCATCCCGGGCCGCATTGTCCACTGTGATGGCGTGAATGTCCGTTCAGCCTGCCATTTTCTCTGTTGAAGTCCTGCTCTGGTGTCTATTGCTTCGGACTGCCCCTGCCTGCCTGCGGGGCTCTGAGTTGCATTGATGATGTTGACTCCCTGATCCATCGCCGCGTTAGAGGCAGAATTGCGCATGTATATTATTTTCGTCTCTTCCTCCCCCGCCATGAAAGTTTGAGCCATCAACGGCGCCACTTCCAAGGTCAAATCCTTGGTCTCAATTAATTTGCGGAAAATTCCCGCATGACTAATGCCCGCGATAAAGAAGTCCATTAGCATCTCCCCCCTGCAGGCGTCTGTGAACTTACAGAGGCTGGCCACCGCCCGAGGTCCACGACGAAGTTCGGTATGCTCTGTCCTTCATGACGTCGGTGGTTGTAGAATCTGTGTCCTTCCATATGTATGCTACTCGCCGGTTTGAGATGCTCCCCGATCAATTTGCTCAATTCTTCAAAGGTTTTGTCTGCCGGCTTTTCACGTGCTAGTAAGTCCTTCATGAGTGCGTAAGTCTTTGGTCCGCAGCTGGTCAAATGATGAGCCCTTCGCTTGTCGGCCGCTGCATCCACCATCCAATCTTTCGTGACAAAGATTTGCTGAAGCCTCTCGACAAAATCGTCCCAGTCTTCCCCAACAAAGTACCGTTCCTCTGTGCTACCGGTGGCCATTCTTATGGGTCATGAATTCCCGTTTCTCGTCGCCAATGTAAAGTCCTTACTCTACTGTATGAAACCACATAAGGCACCTTCTGGGGACAAGATCACTCTGTGACCTGAACTCTTTATTCACAGGACTCCAAAGACAGTGACCCTGCATGGGACCTTCCTTTTTATACCTGAGTGATCAGGTAAGGAGTGTCTCCCACAAGTTCACCCCTTGTGGTCAAGGTATGCATTTAGGTTGAGTGTATACAGTAATACAGTGGTGTTACATTGTGGTTACATACATGACACTGACGACTACATGTACGGGAAGTGTATCCGGCTGCAGCTCCTGACGGACCGCATTGCGGCACTGGAACTGCAGGTGGATTCACTCTGGAGCATCCACAATGCTGAGAATGATGTGAATAGCATGTTTAGTGAGTTGGTCTTACCGCAGGTAAAGGTTACACAGCCAGATAGGGGATGGGTGACCAACAGGAAGAGCAGTGCAAGGAAGGTAGTGCAGGGGTCCCCTGCGGTCATCTCCCTGCAAAACAGATACACCGCTTTGGGTACTGTTGAGGGGGATGACTCATCAGGGGAGAGCAGCAGCAGCCAAGTTCATGGCACCGTGGGTGGCTCTGCTGCACAGGAGGGCAGGAAAAAGAGTGGGAGAGCTATAGTGGTAGGGGATTCTATTTTAAGGGGAATAGATAGACATTTCTGCAGCCGCAACCGAGACTCGAGGATGGTATGTTGCCTCCCTGGTGCAAGGGTCAAGGATGCCTCGGAGCGGGTGCAGGACATTCTGAAAAGGGAGGGTGAACAGCCAGTTGTCGTGGTGCATATAGGTACCAACGATATAGTAAAAAACAGGATGAGGTCCTACAAGACGAATTTAGGGAGCTAGGAGGTAAATTAAAAAGTAGGACCTCAAAAGTAGTAATCTCAGGATTGCTACCAGTGCCACGTGCTAGTCAAAGTTGGAATCGCAAGATAGCTCAGATGAATACATGGCTTGAGGAGTGGTGCAGAAGGGAGGGATTCAA